>NW_015548199.1:638123-638619 GCF_001515605.1 Sinocyclocheilus anshuiensis
AAACATTTAATTACACCAAATACACAAAATAATGTTATTTTTAGCAGCATCATATGACCCCTTTAAACATTTTCAAACCTTTTCAGTCTAGGTAGATTACCACCTGTAAATGGAAATGTATATAGCTTTCACATTTTAAAGGTGACATATCATGAAAATCTGACTTTTCCAAGTTTTAAGTGCTATAATCAGGTCCCCAGTGCATCTACCAACCAAGGAAACGTGAAAAAGATTAACCCAGTAACTTTGTTTTGGTAAGCCTTTTTCTGCAAGCGTCTGAAAAACGAGCGCGTCTGATTTCGCAACCCTAGTGGCAAAGGGATCTTATTATAATATTACCGCCCCTTAATCTGTAAATTTCCATCCACGGCGCTGTCATTTTGATTTCGCAAGTGACAACGGTGTACAACTGTCCTGCTGCACAGACGAGCACAGAACACTATTTAGAGTCCCAGCCTCAGAGGAGACAAGAGAGCAGAGAGCAGTGATTTATTTA
>NW_015548199.1:639885-640199 GCF_001515605.1 Sinocyclocheilus anshuiensis
CAAGGAAATGTGAAAAAGATTAACCCAGTAACTTTGTTTTGGTAAGCCTTTTTCTGCAAGCGTCTGAAAAACGAGCGTGTCTGATTTCGCTCCCCTTGTGACGTTGCAAAGGGATCTCATTATAATATTAGCACCCCTTAATCTGTAAGTTTCCACCCATGGCGCCATCATTTTGATTTCGCAAGCGACAACAGTGTAATGCCATGGCGAAAATTTGGGCAAAACATACTAACTGTCCTGCCTTTGGCTGCACAGACGAGCACAGAACACTATTTAGAGTCCCAGCCTCAGAGGAGACAAGAGAGCAGTGGATT
>NW_015548199.1:640468-641227 GCF_001515605.1 Sinocyclocheilus anshuiensis
CTCATGTGTTTTTAACGTAAACTTGTGTGTGAAAGAGAACTTAGTTTAGTACTCACATGCTGTGACAGCCGCTTTCCAGGGGCGGACTGGGACAACAATTCAGCCCTGGCATTGTAGCCACACCGGCCCACATTACCACACCGACACAGCCCCACCCACGGACACACACATTCACTACTTACATTTGTGTACAGATGGTGAAATAATATAAGCAGTACCATATATGTAACATATATTTAAACATTTAATGTATGTGTCTGGCAAACAATGCTTACTCATTTTTAAAGAGCACACGTTTATAACAAATTTACACATACAGTAAAAACAAAAGAAAAAGAATCTGAGGATGTTGTAGAGTCTGTGTGCTGTCTGTTTATGCCATTTGTCTGCGGTTACTGCACTGTAAAAAGCAACATGTAGAATTTACCCAATAAATCTGAGGTAACAATTTGCATCCACTTTTTTTGGGTAGATTTAATTCCCTGTTGTGAGTAGAAAATAAATGAACTAAAAAGCTATTAAATACTAAAATAAATTGGGTTATATATACCTCACATTTCATACTTTTACTTACTCATTAAAATTGGGTAAAATTTACTCTTGATCGCTAAGTAGCTAATACCTAATTATTACTATTCAAAGTTAATTCTCTCTCTCTTGTGCGTGTGTGTGTGTGTGACACAGGCACAGGTTCCTCCTATCCTAAGACTTAATTAATAGTTAATTAGATCCACATTATTAAGAAACTGGCAGCATCTG
>NW_015548199.1:641237-641407 GCF_001515605.1 Sinocyclocheilus anshuiensis
TTTGATGTGTTAGACTATATTGCAAGTAGCCTACATCAGTTTTTACACTAAATCCCACTTTATCTGCTGATTTTTCAGTCATTACATTCAGTAACAGGCTCGTTAACACTTAAAGGGGTCATATGATGTTGCTAAAAAGAACATTATTTTGTGTATTTGGTGTAATGAAA
>NW_015548199.1:641513-649202 GCF_001515605.1 Sinocyclocheilus anshuiensis
CCCTCTGGCATTTGCCAGAATTGCCAGATGGCCAATCCGCCTCTGCCGCTTTCTGTCCGTGTGCTTCGGATTTGTGCTCTCAGAAAACCGTATATCAGAAGTTTAAACTAATATGGTTTAAAACGCATGATTTCAGCGCGATAACCATGATAATCAGAACCACAACAGATGTTTTTTAGCAGGTACGAGCTGTAATGGAGCAGCTCTATTCTGGAAAAGCGGGCGGGGAGCAGCAGCTCATTTGCATTTAAAGAGACAGGCACGGAAAACAACGTGTTTCTGCTTCCACTCAAAATAGGCATTTTCAAAATGATATAATAAATGATCTCTGGAGTATTTTGAGCTGAAACTTCACAGACACATTCTGGGGACACCAGAGACTTATATTACATATTGTAAAAAATGGGCATAATATGTCTCCTATAAATGGGGGTCTGCCATTTTCATGAACTTTTTTTATTACACTACTGCCAGACATTGTGTGTCATTTGTAACAACTGTATCTGTAGCAATCTCAACATTATTTGTGTTTGTATTTGGATAAGACTGGAAGTGGAATTATATTTCCATTTTTTTAAATATAACTTTTTAATATTTTTTCAAAATAATGTTTATATAATTATAACATTTCCTTAAATATCATCTTATTAAAACAATAAAAATAGAAAAACTTTGTGTATAGAGTTATGTCATCCACAACCTCAAATAAGAGGACTGTGGAGAACACGGAAGCTGAAAGAAAATATTCAGGGGTTGAAACCTGTTAAAACGTTTTCAGTTTACTCAATGCTGAAACAAAATATTCTGTCAGGATCCACATGACCTTTGAATCTTGCACACTTTTTGAAATCACAGTCTCACTTACTACATGTTTATTTAAAAAAAATGTTTTCCTGTTTGTGTTTGTGAGAATGCAGCATTAATTTATCTGCAGAGAACAATTGGTACTGATAGACAATATCCTTATTTTGCAACGTTGAAGTAAGCTATTTTCTTGAATGTGAATAAGATCTGCAGTATTGTTCAAGTACTGTTGTATTAACAAATACTTGGATAATCTCTTTTCATGGCATGGGAGAATTGTACAATAAACAGTATTGAAAATGGATTGTCATGCTTTGACGTAATAAATCAGTAAATTTTGAGTTATGTTATACTGCTGTACTACTCATACCCTTCTCAGACTTTTCATTTGGGTCTGGATTTCCAAGATGCAGCATCTATTATTCAAACACATGATCTGTCAGAATCTGAGCTAGTTACTTTTGGAGGAAGTAATGTTGAAATTTTATCAAAATCTTAAATGCTATCAGCATTTTTTGTATATCTGTTTACCCCTTTTGTTCCCACATCTTATGTCTGAAAAATACCTTGCCTAAGATGAGAGAGGTAATTACCATATAAAACATCAATTTTTCTCACAGGTTCCACCACAGATTTTCACTTTTTTTTCCCCCACTGACCCTAATTCTCGAACCCCCACTGCAGTATACTGCTACCCCCAGGCAAGAATCTCACTTTTAATATTTTATTAGTATTAAAATGAGCCATATGCTCTTTTAGCATTCACCCAAAACACAATAAAGCTCACAGAAGGAGATTGGAAGCATTTTTTTAATTTAATGTTTTAGGATCTAATGACTTTTAATTAAAGGCACAATACCATTTTAATGTGTGCTGTGACATTTAACTTTTGCCTGAAGTGTCACTGAGATCAAGAAACAAAAAAAGATCAATAAATAAAAAAACTAAAAAAATATTTTGTGACAGCAAACAATGCAATTTTCATTCGCACCAAGTCTTTAAAAAATCAGTTCACATGATTCTGTTGAAATTTACAAACTCACAATTATCCTCCACAATTATTATGTCATCCTTAATGAAAGTTATACAAGAAATCTGCCAATTGTCACATCATGGTAATATAAAAATGTATGTATGTGTCTCAGTGATTTTCCTTTTGTAGAGAAAGGCAGTGACAGTCATTGGGGATAATATTGTGAAAGGCCTGGAAGACTTGTGGGAGTCTGGCTTAATTATCATTATATTTTCTCTTTAGCAATCACAACACAGGCGTCTACCCAAAGGATCTGGCAGAAAATGGCTGAAAGTTTTTCACAGGACCAGAGCCAGGAGTGGCCCTGAACTTGATAGATCTGTGGTCCGCAGATCCAGTTTCCACCCATGTCCCCACCCTCAAACCATTGTCTTCTTCACTGGTGCCATCCGGATATTTAGATGCTCCAGTCTTGTCTGGAGATCTTCCACCGCCGATGTTCCTGTCTGATTTCCTGGTCCCATCTCCTCTGTAGGTTTCGGCCAGTTCTCTGAATCCATTGGTCCTACTGGCCCCACTGACACCCATCGGAGTGGAGTACCATGCATTCTTATGCCTCTGGATCGAAAATCCCCTTACCTGAAACTCCTAAACCGACTTCCAAAAAATCAAAAATGGTCGACAGAGTGGCGTCGGACAATCAGACCGTCTCCAATTTACACCTGATGGAAGTTTTGGAGCGAGTTGAAAAAATGCAGTTGGAATTTCTGAATCGCATGCAGTCCCTCGAGATAACAGTGAAAGACAATACAAATTCATTAAACAGTGTGACTGAGGTGCTTGAGTTTATGAGCAATCAAGTAGAAGAGGTAACAAGCAAGGTGAGCTCATTACAGAATCGGGTGGAATCACTGGAAAAAGAGAACTGTGTGCTACGTGAGAAATGCGACGAACTGGATGCTTACAAAAGGAGGTGGAATCTACGAGTGGCCGGTATTCAGGAGCAGCGAGGAGAAGATGTCCGGAAGATTCTAATCGACTTATTCGGTAAAGTTTCTCCTGGGATAGCAGACCAGCTCATCTATACGTTTGTTGTCGCCCACAGACTGGGTCCTCGATATGAGGGAGCGCGCTCGAGCCGCCACATCATCGTACAGTTTCTTTCACGCAACGTCCGAGATCAAATCTGGAGGGATGCCAGAACCGCCGCCGTCCTCAAAGAACGGAAAATTAGGATTTTTGAAGACCTGACACAAAGCGCCAAAGACGCCAGAAACAAACTTTGGCCGCTTGTCGAACGAGCAAGAAAGGAGGGGAAGAGAGCAGGCTTCAGAAGGCCGTTTGCATATGTGGACGGTAAAAGGATTTCTGCGAAAGATCAGTTAGGATGAATGATGCCATCGAAGTTTCAGTGCAGCAGATGACTTTCTTGATACCCACGGGTAAGCACGAACTGCTCCGGGGTTTTTTGTTTTCTTCAGATAGAATGGACAGACTGTGTAGTATTCAGCTAATTGGAGTCTGGAGCTAGAAGATTTTGAGATACAGTTACTTTTTAAAATCTTATTTCACGTGCTGGATCTTCAACTCAATTCTTAATTTTTATTTTGGGACTTAGAACATTTTTCATGAATACGGAATATTTACTTTTGAAATTGAAACCATCCTTTGCTGTCGATGAGACTGAGGACACCTTTTGAAGAAGGTCCTAAATCATTATGATTTATGATTTTGATAATTGTACTGCCTTAATGTTTGTATTGTTTAATAAAAAATAAAAAAACTACTGTCAGTAATGTTCCCGCTGGCAGATAAATGGATGCTGGAAGGAGTGAATGGAGATTCCTTCATTTTTGACTTGCTTTATTTGCTATTCGTTTATGCCAAATCCTTTGCTATTTATATATAGAATAATTATTATTATAAAATTAATATCAATTTTGCAATTATATAGCAATTCCTTTTTTTATGGTAAAGCATAAACTGTGTGTATTCAACCATGATCGACAACCAAAAAGCAAGATAAAGAAATCCCTCCTGTCTCCAGAGACACACAATAGCTGAAGCAGTTCCCACAGTCAAAGCCTTTGGAGGATTACATACTTCTCACTCTGACAGACACCAGCTGAGAGCCGACATCACTTATCATATTCCCCAGAGCTTATACCCACAGCATGGGAAGCAAGAGAACACAATTTATCCTTAACGTCGATCCACATCATTAAGTGACTAGTGGCACAGGACAGGCCCATTGCGAGGATCAGTAACTCTTATAAGAACTGAATAAATTCACCCTTGGACTTTTGCTGGTCCTTATAGTCATCAGAGGAAATATCACACTTCTGGCCAAGGTCCATTTAGTTCCTCCCATCCATCTCACTATTTGATGCCGAGAGAATTTAGGTATACATTTTCTTAAATAAATATGATTGGAGTTTGCCTGTGCGAATTGTGAATCCACCAAATTTGATGTAAAAATTAGCTCAACCATAAACTTATGAAAGTAGCAACTATAACTTCTGTATTTCAAACATGGCATCACTAAATTTGTCACACCGAGATGACATCAAATGTCTTCACTGATTCACATGTCTTTTGACCAACCATGAAAGTGTTCCGATTATTCAACAGAAACACTCCATGACATTTGAAAGACAGCAGTGTTAGTGTATGCAATTATGCAGCGTTCCCCCCCAATCCAAAAACATTTTATTCAATTCCAATTCAGTTCCTTTTTATTGTCATTGCAAAAAATTAATTGAAATTAGTTAGCAAACCTTATGGTGCACACATAACAGTGCAACAACAATAGGTATAACTATGAATCTGTTTGGACACGATACAACAGATCTGAAGCGCTTACGGTAGACGATAGACAGATAAACAGATGATGTCCTCAACAACATTCGACACACTTGATCAAAAAAGCCCTTCTCGCATGCATTTTTCTCCAAAATTGTTTTTCCTCATGGTCCTTAGTTTGTATTCTTAGCCTTTTCCCAGAAAATAAATAATTTGTCATGGCTGTTCTGGACAAGCAGTGAAAAATTAAGCATTTCAGCACACAGCAAAATGCCTGTCCAATATATTAAATTAGTTGTCCTTATCTATCAAGCTTTAAATGCTGATGTTTGATATCTATAATATTTCACCTGAGTGCATGAAGTTGCCTCAGATTTATCAAGATTATTATACATTACTTGGATCTTATTTGCTCATTTTCTAATTATTAGCACACTTGTGTTACATATTTCAGAGTAACCAAAAACCGATAGCAACAGTTTACATCTTTGGAGTGTCCTTTAATAGTACTTGCTGCTAACATTGAATTGCTCAATTAAACAGATTTCTTGCTTGGGTAATATTACCTTAATACATCCAAATAACTGTTAGTTGAGTGCTGTGTCTCTAGTCGGCTCATCCTCTCATTCAACCATAGCAACGGAAGCATAACATAAACAGATTTTTGAAAGCTGGGTATGGCACAATCTTGGGCAAATTTGAAAGTTTCCTCTCTATTTCATGCTTTATAAGTGATCATAGTGTCCATCAAGTTATTTGACAATGAGCTATTATCTGCAACAGCAGATTCACTCTCCCCTGGGAAACTACAAACAGTTGTCAAGTGCATGAAATAAACACACACAGCTCTGGAATATCTACTAATGCAAGGTACATTAATAATTCAGAAGTAAAAAGCTAGAATTTCTCTGGCACACATAGGTTGCCTACACCGAAGAAAGCCCTGTCAAGGCACCACCCCAGTATGGTTTGTGTCAAAGAATTCCTTGGTCAAGTTGTTTGATGAAAGAGAGAAGATACATAGTTGCAATAAATACTTTAAGAATCAGTACAGCTACAACACTGGAGGACTATTATTTTGTTGCATAGAACTGAGGAAGAAATCATGATGGTACGGTCTGATCTTTGGTTGACCAATCAGTGTTTTTCATGCCTGCCCACATGAGGAAATACATTTTTAAGCTGTTTTCCAATTTCTACCATGTACTTTTTTTCATGGCACTCTCAATAATGGAGGCAGGGGATGACTCTGGGGAGAAGAATTGTTGAATAAAGTCATTATTTTATTTAATTAATTTTTTTGTTATTTTAGAAGTTGTTATTTTAGTTTTTTTGCACACAAAAAAGTATTCTCGTAGCTTTATAAAATTACGGTTGAACCACTGATGTCACAAGGACTATTTTGTCGATGTTCTTGGTACAGGAACGTGGTAGGACCCTTGCTGTCTATGGAGGATCAGAGAGCTCTCGGATTTAATCAAAAATATCTTAATTTGTGTTCCAAAGGTGAGCAAAGGTCTTACGGATTTGGAACAACATGTGGGTGAGTAATTAATGACAGAATTTTAATTTTTGGGTGAACGATCACTTTAATGTTAGTTAATGCTTTAACTATCATTAACTGATTATACAGTTTTCTGCAAATCTGTGCCAGTTACGGAGGGATGCAGGTGAGCGTATCCACAACAGCTTTGGCTTACACTCTGTTGCTATGAATAGTCATTATTGTTCCATGCTCTTATTGGTTTGTTGGCATCTGAGTGATTTCACGCGCAAGAAAAGCTGCCCATGAACTGCTCATCCAAGTGGAAAAACGTGCTGTTGTGGCCAGATCTCAATTAGCGAAAATCACATTGTATTTGGTGCAAAATTAACTTGACTAGGTAAGACTAGACTTGACTAGGGAGGTAATGTGTGGTTGTCAGTCACTGCACCGGTGTGGTTATTCACTGTACTTCGGAATCACATATTCTATGTCTTGGAAATATAACCCAAATAAGAATTTTCCTCGGAAAATGTAATTTGAACAAGTAAGCAACATGTCTGCCACTTTTGTTCTGACCAACTGAGAAAAAAAAGCATTACAGTACATCACGCTACCAATGGTGATTAAATCTAACGATCGCTTAGCTCATATCACATCAAACTATGCAATTTTTATTATTGTTATACTTTGTTCTCAAAATGTTAATGTTAACAACATCAGCATTGCGTGACAACATGTATTTAGAGTGTATTAGCTTTACCTGTAGACTACTGGTGACTACGGGTGAATTACAGTTTTTACTGATTGTCGCATTGACCTTTCTGGATTACAATCCACCATCAAAATGATAAGTTATTTATTCCAGCTGCTGTGAGAAAAGGCTTTGAATTATCCACCACCTGCAGCATGACGCAAAGACGAATGGAGGCATGCTTGTATTTCCCACGAAAACCTACCAGTACCACTCAAATTAGAAAACATTATTACAAGCTTACCGTTGTGAATCGTGCTAAGGTAAGGAGATAGTTTTGAACACTGGCTGGTTATGTACTTGCCCAAAAATGTATTTTGGATCATTTTAAGTTAGTTACATAAAAATGTAGATTGGTGTAATTTGATGTTGAAAAGTAACACTGATTACCCCTTGTTTAACTGCTAGTTGTTCATATTAATTCTTAAGACACAATCTTAACATAATGTCTGTGTTCATACAACTGGCCATTGGAATATATTCGACTTTGGTGGCTGGTGTCTTTATTTGCACATTTCCTAAAATAGAATCCCTAATAACCAGGGTGCTTTCAACAGGCATCTCAGTGGGTTCGTGATTCTCTCCTTCAATCAGGAATGGGAGAGTGAGATCACTTTTCTGTGCAGGTATGCTGCTGGGTCGTCACTCATTTGCTCTGCTACCAGCGTTGCCAGAATTGTGCTAAATTTTGACTTCCTGTTAGTTTATTATCCCCATCCTCGTTGAGGCTACTACCCGACTGAAAAATGTAGCATTAACCGGTGTAGCGAATCAGCTCATAAGGGAAATATGAATAATTAATCATAACTAGTTATAATTAATTATAAATATTTAGATCCGCTGTAGATATTTACTTGACCTCTCAGGGTCAAC
>NW_015548199.1:650068-681746 GCF_001515605.1 Sinocyclocheilus anshuiensis
GTCAGTTAATGTACATATGGCAGAAATGTACAGAAAAATCCATTTAAGACATAATAAAACAGACGATGCACACTATTAACAGCAATTATTATATGACGCAATCAAACTTATAGCAAAATTTGGTTTTATAGCACTTCTCAGGTGTTCTGGATCCAGACTGAAGCTTGTGTAATTCCTAGTTACGTGGCAGAAACAGAGAAACAAATAGAGACATCATTAGCGTAGCTGCTGTTCCAACCAAGCAAAAATGATTTGTTTAACCCAAACTAAAGAATAATAATGTGCATTTGATCAGATATAACTGCAGTACAAGATTATGAGATGCGTTATTTGAATGCTTGGCCAAAGAGATGTGTCTTTAATCTAGATTTAAACAGAGAGAGTGTGTCTGAACCCCGAACATTATGAGGAAGGCTATTCCAGAGTTTGGGAGTAACACTTCAGTGCAAGATACATTGTTTCCCGTGATTGTGATTCCTGTGTAAATACAGCAAAAGAGGAAATGTAAATGTAAACACAAACTATGATGGATAAACCCATGACCACATGGGGAAAAAAACGGAAGAAAAAAACAAAAAACAAAACCTGCACATGTAAAAATCTTATATGAACCAAGCATAGTGTTTCCACTCTAGTGGAGAAAGTGTCATTTTATGGTGAGAGAAAAAAGCACTGATATAGGAAATGTATACACAAATATACACACACACAAAATGAATGGGTGAAACTGTAAGAGTTTGTTTATTTATTCATTTAAGCAAAAATCAATGCAGACCACAAACAATAAAAAGCTGTAAGATTTTAACATATATACATAAACAGAATATACATATACACAAAACAGAAACCACACTCACCCATTAATTGTGTGTGTGTGTGTGTGTGTGTGTGTGTGTGTGTGTGTGTGTGTGTGTAACTACAACAGAGCAAATATGTTTCAACATTACAGATCAGGCAAAGCATGGAGCACTAAAGCCATCTACTGGCCATAGTCAGAAATTAACATTTCATATCATGACACCCAGTGTTTGATTGATTGATTGATTGATTGATTGATTGATTGATTGATTGGTTCGTTTGTTCATTTGTTTGTTTATTCATTTATTTACTTAATTATGACAAATATTTTCATTTACTGAAAATAATTTTACTGAAGTGCACATTAAAAAGAATGCACTTATTTTATCAGAAAATAAATGGTGAAAATATCAGTTTAGAGGTTAAAATAATAAAATCCCTATAGAATTACATTCTGAATAAATGCATTCATTTTACACAATTCATTCATTTTATTTTATTGAGAAAAGTGACTACATTTTACAATTCTGGAGAAAGAAAAAAAAATAACAAAATAATCTTCACGACTTTTGTTATAGTCTCTATAACGGTACATATAGTAAAACATTGGCTTTCACAGTAATGAAAATGGTTCTGTTAATTGTTTTCACTTTTCTACCCTCTCTATACTCTGCATAATCTGACAACGTCCTACTTTCAAGAAGCAACTCCTAGCATCTTCACGACTTTTGTTATAGTCTCTATAACGGTACATATAGTAAAACATTGGCTTTCACAGTAATGAAAATGGTTCTGTTAATTGTTTTCACTTTTCTACCCTCTCTATACTCTGCATAATCTGACAACGTCCTACTTTCAAGAAGCAACTCCTAGCATGCAATTTGGCTGATAAATCCTGACAGCTGTTGGAAAACTCACATTGAAATTCAGATATCAATTTCATACCATTTAATTTCCCTTTTATAATCTTACAAATGGCATGAGAGGCATGCCGTGTCGAATTGCATGGGACAGGCTTGGCTTTTGATGTAGATGCTCACAGTAGACCACAACGGGTGGTTAGTCTGGCTTCAGCATGTGTCTGAGTTTTCAAAAGAGTGTCAGTGACATACAGTATAACCACAGAAAACCACCACAGCTTGGAGAAACTTTTTCTCGCTCTAAGGCCTACTTTTTGAGAATTAGTCTGCACTTGTAAAGTCAAAAAGCAAATTATACAGAATTCAGATGAATTCCAGTGTACTGTATTGATATAAAGAATTGTCTATATTGATTTTCCACTGTTTTTTAACCAGTAATTTGAACTATGCATTAATTTTGCTTAGAGTTTTGTTCATCACCCCTTTCTCATTGATAGCAACCTGGAGGAGGCAGTTTGAAGCCAATTTCTGTAAAAGAAAATGAATCAATAAACAAACAGTTGCTTAAATTAATGTGCTTTGCAATCCCTGCTTAAATTGTGCTTTGCAATTTTTTCCCCTTTTTCCCACCAACTTGTTTTTCTTAGTGTATTTGTTGTTCAATTCTGTTCCAGACAGTAATTAAATACATTACTTTTAAAAAGTGCTGAAAGTGTTTGAATCAAGCATACATTTCCACAAATAAGATTTATTATAATGTCTTGATTAACAGCGTTCCAACAACACAACACATACTGCTTTCATTTATTTAAGTCCTTGAGGTAGGAGTTAAGATGAATGGCAAGGAAATTAGGATGCTTTAATAGCAACTGCTACAAGTGTGTACAATTAATTCAAATGCTGTGGAAGCCAAGACTGCTTAAAATGTCTGAGAAAAAAATTTGACCTGACGAATGGCACATTCAGTTTTTTTCTACTTTTGCTTTCTGGATTATTTTAGACCATTTTAGCTGAATTTGAGCAGAAGTTTGGTTTATTCAGTAAGAATTATATGTGAAACCATGAGCCCCTGTCACATTCCCTTTTCTCTGTTGTAACTCCACACTCCTGTATTAGATGCCTTGAGTCAGCAAATGGGTGTGGGAGCAGTTTCAAAGATTAAATATGCAAATGTTAATACCAGTAATGACTTTGGTATGCACCAGATCGAGTACGTGGCACTAGACACCAGACAGCTGCAACAGTTCTTCCTCCAACTCCAAATGAAATGTTTTATGTGTAGCTTTTGTCATTTTGTAGTGCTTAGGAAGGACTTTACCAATAACAAAAGACATTTCATCTGCATGTACTTCAGAAAAAAATATGGGATAAAGGTCTGTGATATGAGCTTGACTAATGCTTGAGATTCACTCAAATCAATTTAAACTTTAATTTAGATTTCAACTTAAAGTCAAAAAGGAAAAGGTTCTACCTCCTTTTCTTGACTTTAATATTATAAGAGGGGCTGTGGAACATAGGAGGAATCTCCAGTCTATTGTAGATGGGTTTAAGATAATAAAGCTTTACTGACTTATTTGACAGAGCTCATGCTTTTACAGTTGTTCTCGATTGCTTAAACACATTTCTTGAAATTGTGACTACTTTTCTCGAAACTCTAAACACAAATCCATAACTTCTCACCCAATTCCCCATGCTTCCTATTTTCAGGTCAAAATGAAGCTCTCCACTCAAAACTATTCAATCTTGCTGGAAAAAAAAAAAAACTTCGCCCTCAGACATGACACACAAGCCCTCAGAAACACACACACAACAACATAGTCTTACACACTAATGAGATCAATTCATAACACTGTTGCAAAAACCTTCTTTTGGCAATCAGGTATCATTTTACAGCTCAATGTCTATTACAGTATACAACATAATTAGAGCAGATACATGTTACAGTAAATATAGCAGATACAGTGAAATTCAACAATAAGCTTTACAGTAAGAAAATATTATTTTCTTTACACTGCTGTAAAGAGATCTTACAGTACAGTAGATGAAAAGGACTAGAAAGGAAAAGGTCAAATACCAAAGAATTGCATATGAACACAACAGAATATACAGTCATCTCTTAGTTATGAGTTTGAGGGTGTACAACTTGTTCTTCAAAATTTACACTGGTACATCTCATCTGAAGTACTGCTATTGTTCTGTCATTATATTTTATCTGCAAGTAGTATTGAAAGCCTGTAGGCCAGCTGTCCTCATGCACAAGAACATGATCAACTACAGCGCTGTGTATTTCATCAGGAATAAATGTCCTTTGACCCCGTCCCCTTCAGTTTTCTTTTCCCCTCCTCTTCCTCTTAGTCTCCCACTAGTAGGATTCATTTTCAAAATCACATAATCAGCTGTGCTCTTGTTCATATCATCCTGAGATTCTGACTGCTGTGTCATCAGTTTTGCTACTGAATGTTCACACATGGATAAATGTGTGCTATTGGTGTTAATTTTGTGATTCTTGAGGTAGTTATATTGTGAGTTTGTGTTTTCTAAATAAGAACATGGTTAAACCTGTGCAAAATTATGCCGTTCTTGTGTAGAGTTTAGCTGAAAACACTGAGCAAATTGGAGCGTGTGTGAAAACAGGTGAAATGTGTTAAAAGTTTTGAGAAACGTGTCTTTGTTTCAGGAACTGTATGAATGGTTTGGAAAATTGTGCCAAACGAATCAGTTATAGTGTGTTAGCAATTGAGAAAAACTGTAGGAGCACCATGCTTTATAACTTAGCCATATTATGCACGCTTCACTTTCTTCTCACATACTCACGCTATGCATGTCAGCGCATCCATTCCCCATCCTTATCAATAATGTCAGTTACATCACCTAGAAGTATAACCAAATTATTATTATTGTATTATCAATAGTCCAGAATTTTGAGATCTTAAAGTCGACATAAAATGAAAATTCACCCTATTTTTTAACTGCGTGTGGGAGGTTATCTTTACATGTTCATGTGTTTCATTAAAAAAAGGTCATACACACAGTACACTCACAGACGTACACAAAACACATACTTGGACAAAAAAAAGATTGCAGTAGCTTTTGGTGTTGTCTTTATTTAGAGCTCTTGTACACAGAGCCTCATGGAGAGACGCAAAGCACATGAAGACATCGCTCATCTCTACATTTAAAGTGCATATCTGATTAAGGGGTATTCTTTTATCAGTAACACACACACACACACACTTGGAAATGCACAAATAAATTAAGTTTGAAAAGAAGTTTACATTAAAAGGCAGTGCAATTTGCATAGTTATAATGTAGCACAAATTAAGCAGGTGGTATACAAAAAGAACAATAAAAACATTACAAAAAAGAGCTAATAAATGTGTCTCCGTTATGCATTAACATGTTGCTGCATCTGATATAATATATAATAGGGGGACATAGAGTAATGAGTGATATTGTTCCTTAAACATTTACATGCATCAGTTGAGGCAAAAGAAATCAGAAGCTGAAACCCTCATTTATGTATACCCTCATCTCCCCGATAAACTAGTGTTTATTATAGGTACCACCACAAAAGACAAAATACAAGTATTATATAGCTACAAATCAAAAATTTCAAGTAATCCACAAAAATGGTGAGGCCACAGAAGCATTTTAACGTTTGTGCATTTTATACAGACTTAAATAAAAGTGATAGATATTATTTTCTAGTTTCTAAACCGTTATACTGATGTAAAGACAGTAGTGTACCACATAACATTTCTTGGATTTTTCAGACCGGCTCCAGCTTGTTCCTGTGAGATTCTGGCCCACTCCTGCAAAATTGATGTAATATTTTGACCTGCTCTCACCCACAAAAGCCTGCAGGTAGAGGTCGGATTTTTCAGTCCCGCTCCTGCCCACTTTGCCTTAGCTGGATCAAATTATTCTCTGAATGCACAGAGCATTGCGTTTAGCCTGTTTATACGTTTTATTTATTGTTAGAAGTAAAGATAAACTTTAAGAGGAGTGGAGACAAGAAAAGAGTATGGGCATAAGAGTGAGTCAAACTCTGGTTGTCTGCATATTGATCCTTCCTTTCCTCTCCACATCACAATGTAACCGAAATGTCCTAAATTAGATTATGGTTCCAGCAGACTACTGGAATGCAAGCAAAATAGCTGGGCTATGTGGTAAATGTCAAAAAGTATTTGGGGACTTAAGCCACATTTAAAAATGTATGAATGTCATGGCATTAGGTGACAATATAGATAGATAGCACAGGTATACATTCCAAGCAAAACTTTTACAATAAGTTAGGTTTTAAATTAAAAAGCAACAGACAGGTTTACAGTGTAGTATTCAAAATGAAGATGGCCGGAAAACGTTGGAACAATGTACTACACTTGCACTACACACTTCTCGAAGACACTTGTGTGAATGTTAATTGTGTACAAAGGAGAACACAACGCGGCCAATTGTGTACAAAGGAGAACACAACGCGGCCAAGTACACAGTCAGTCTTTTTAGGTTAAATAACATTTATCCACTATACTTTAATGATATTCATAATCAAAGAAGCTTTGCAGCTACTTGTTTAATGTTTAAGTAGGAAAACACTGCTATGTATATTGCTGGCTGCTTTTTGTCAGTAGAATGAGAAACTATAAGATACTAAATTGTTTGCTTGAGCCTTCAGTAAGGGCTCTCCTCTCCTCCATCGACAGAGTCTCAGAACGTCTTCACTCCAAAGCACTTTAGCAAAAGAACACCTCATCTCATCTACGGTTCATCAGCAAAGATAGTCTACTCATTCAAATCTACAGTATACTTTCTCCAGCAATAGCTGAGGCCACAAGCAGAGAATAGAAGTAGCGATGGGAGAATTTTGTGAGGTGAGTGTACGTTGAAGAGGATTTGGGGATTAGGGTGAGGGTTTGGCATTAATCTAGCTATTGTGTCAGGTTCCTCTCCACCGTATTAAGGATCTGTATCATTAAAACCCTTTTAACATCAACAGTGTCTAATGCAATGTGGATGCCATCTCGACAGCCTCATTAAATGGCATCTGCAAGCATGTTGAAGTGGCAAAGGATGGATGAGATAAATGAAAAAGGATGAACTGAGATGCAAGGATAAACAGTTTGACTCATGTAGAAAGCTGTCGCACTGACTGAAGGGCCTGACAGATTCACACCAGATAAGTCCGTGTCTGCGCTAACCATTTCCTGCAATGTTTGCTAAGGCAATCAGACAACCTGAATCTTGTTGTGAATAGATGTGGAATGAAAGTTGGGGGCTGCTGCCGCAAAGCTTGCACATTTTATTTTTCATAAGATTGAACTACAAGAGTAGATGAAGCGGGAAGATGTTTCCCGTTTCTAAACTGTGTGGAAGTAGAGACTGTGAGAAAAGGGGAATAAGGCTAAAAAAATAACTTTTAAAATGAAATCTATATATAATTATTATTCCTCATTTTTAGAACAAAAACTAAATAAGCTAAGAAGAAATTGAGGAGTGTAGCACTGAATTATATAATCAGGTATGGACTGGATGTAAAAAGAGGCCAGCTAGTAAGAGCTGCACACGTAAACCTGGCCTCAATAGGTGTACTAGCGACTGATGATAGAGGCTGCAATCTTCAGTGTGCTTGTTAGCGCACCCACCTCCTGTGTTGGCTGTTGCCAGTTCAAGCTCCACTCAGAGTGGGTCAAGCAGAACTGGTTGCATTGGTTCAATGACCCAGAGGGGAGCGAAGTTCAGACGGGTGAGTTTAACAGAGTCCAGCTAGTAAGAGATGCACCTCATAATAAATTAACAAGTTCCTTGTTCTATGATTTGCAATCAGGCACTGCTCTTGAATCACTGTGTGTTTTGTTTTGCCAAAATGCAAACATGCACAAAGCATTCCTTGATTCCTGTGAGTCACAATCAAGTATAATTCACCTTGACTCTACCAAGTAGGATATGACTTATATATATATATATATACTGTATATATATAAGCAATATCACACTCGTAGACGTGAGATATGGCTGTATATCGGCATGGCTGTGATTCGGCCGTAGGCACGAGGCCTCAGGCCAAGTGCCGTAGGTAATCACAGAGTATGATATTGCGTTAATTCCTCAGCTGAATCTCATATTCACAATAAATTCCAGAAGATCTGGCCAAGGTGAGGCGCTCTCTGCGGGTTTATGAGCGCTGAACAGCCCTGGAGCTCACATCTCCTAAAACGTTGAAACAAATCTTCAAATAGACGTTATCTTTCTTAACAAACCACATATTTGAAGTCCAAACAAGTACATTCTCGCCTAAAAAACTCTTAAAACTATATTCCGTGACACAAAACAGTATTATTTTTAAAATTATACTGGATTTGTGGGTTAAAAGGATAGTTCACCCAAAAATGAAAATTTGATGTTTATCTGCTTACAACCAGGGCATCCAAAATGTAGGTGACTTTGTTTCTTCAGTAGAACACAAACTAAGTTTGTAACTCAAACCGTTGCAGTCTGTCAGTCATATAATGGCAGTCAATGGGCTCCACGGCTTTGAGAGTCAAAAAAAACAAACACAGACAAAACCAAATTAAACCCTGCAGCTCGTGACGACGATGACGCGTTCACAACATCCAGCGCGTGACGCGTGTACGTGCTCTGGCATAGTAGACGCATGAGCGAAAGCGATCTGTCGCATGTATACATCACTCATTGGATGTTGTGAACATTGCGGTGGATCAGAGGTAAAAAGTGATATAAATACTGTTCAGTTTCTTGCACAGACCGATCGTTTCGTGTCTTAAGACCTCAATGTATTGTCACGAGCCGCAGGGTTTAATTTGGTTTTGTCTGTGTATGTTTTTTTTTACTCTCAAAGCCGTGGAGCCCAATTGACTGCCATTATAAGACTGATAGACTGCAACGGCTTGAGTTAAAAATCTTTGTTTGTGTTCTACTGAAGAAGCAAAGTCACCCACATCTTGGATGCCCTGGGGGTAAGCAGATAAACATCAAATTTTCATTTTTGGGTGAACTATCCTTTTAACCCACAAATCCAGTATAATTTTAAAAATAATACTGTTTTGTGTCACGGAATATAGTTTTAAGAGTTTTTTAGGCGAGAATGTACTTGTTTGGACTTCAAATATGTGGTTTGTTAAGAAAGATAACGTCTATTTGAAGATTTGTTTCAACGTTTTAGGAGATGTGAGCTCCAGGGCTGTTCAGCGCTCATAAACCCGCAGAGAGCGCCTCACCTTGGCCAGATCTTCTGGAATTTATTGTGAATATGAGATTCAGCTGAGGAATTAACGCAATATCATACTCTGTGATTACCTACGGCACTTGGCCTGAGGCCTCGTGCCTACGGCCGAATCACAGCCATGCCGATATACAGCCATATCTCACGTCTACGAGTGTGATATTGCTTATATATATACAGTATATATATATATATATAAGTCATATCCTACTTGGTAGAGTCAAGGTGAATTATACTTGATTGTGACTCACAGGAATCAAGGAATGCTTTGTGCATGTTTGCATTTTGGCAAAACAAAACACACAGTGATTCAAGAGCAGTGCCTGATTGCAAATCATAGAACAAGGAACTTGTTAATTTATTATGAGGTGCATCTCTTACTAGCTGGACTCTGTTAAACTCACCCGTCTGAACTTCGCTCCCCTCTGGGTCATTGAACCAATGCAACCAGTTCTGCTTGACCCACTCTGAGTGGAGCTTGAACTGGCAACAGCCAACACAGGAGGTGGGTGCGCTAACAAGCACACTGAAGATTGCAGCCTCTATCATCAGTCGCTAGTACACCTATTGAGGCCAGGTTTACGTGTGCAGCTCTTACTAGCTGGAGATAAACATCAAATTTTCATTTTTGGGTGAACTATCCTTTTAAGGCTAGAAAGGAGACAGCTGTGGCTAATGGTCATGTGCACATCAATATAGTGTAATTTTTGTCACACTGTACAACAATAATTACTATTTTTGCATTATTGTAAGGGGTAGGTTTAGGGTTGGAGTGATACAAATGGTGAAACGGCTGTTGGAGTTAAGTTGGACTCTAATATCACACTCTTATCAGCCAATCAGATTCGAGGACCAGAAAGGACTGTTGTATCAAACAAAAACATGTCCTACTTGGTGAAATCACTATAAAGTAACCTTGCATTTCAAACTCCCACACTGTATAGGCTAATGTTCCTTTTTTTTCTTTCCATTTTACATTATGTTCATGACCTTACAACTCATTCTGCTGTTAAGACTGACTTGGCTTCCAGAACTTGCTCTCATTAGGTACGGTGGTGGGAGGCCAATTCCAGCAGGACACAATCTTCATGCTAGTGGCAAAGAACAAAGGTACAAAGAGAGATGGGTAGAGAAGCAATTGGAAGAGACGGCTGCTCTGAAAATCTCAGTGGGCACCCCTTCATCATGGCCCACGCGGTGCACATACAGTGGTGGTAGTTAAGAAAGGAAAAAGCAAGTCTCTCTCAACAGAATCAATGAGAGCAATACAAAAAAACTCATGTGGGAGCAATAACACCACTCTACTTGGTTTTGGTCGTTATCCTAGAGAAGTGGTGCCTTGCTAATCTATCAAAGGAGCAATATCTTATGCAAGGTTCATAGGTACAAGGTTGACAGTAGTGTCTCTTACAACTTTGTACATAGTTTTGTACATAGTAAGCATAACTGCCAGGATACTTGACTGGTGCCTTACAAGCAGGGCCTTAAGAAGCAGATTTTCTACACTCTGGTGGGATGCCCAAAGCCCTGCTTAGCTAATCTAGAATTGTGGAAGCATACGAGAAGGCAGAGCAGGGGAGGTTGTTGTTTGACCTTGCTGAGCCGCAGGGTTTGGTAGAGAAGAAATTGTCTTTGGCTTAGGAAGGCGGGAATGTTTGAGCTGGAGGGGGGCACTGGCTCTGGGCAAACTGCTTTCTATGTTTCTGAGCAATAAAGACTGACTGCACCCTTGATTTTGTTGGTTAAATATTGGTGCAGTGGTGCTGTGCATGGTAGTTTGTCGGGCTGGGTTGATGCAAAGCAGTCCGGCAGCTGATAAAGGTTGATGTTTTGTTCTGGATAGACCTGTGGCTCCAAACCTACCCAGGGCTCCGGTAAACACACTGACCTGTTGTACTTCCTGGGACTTGATGAGTGTCAAAGCTCTCTTAATAGAAGTGGATGGCTGTAGAGTTGAAAAATTGCTTCTTCTCAAAGGAAGTTTTTGTATACCTCCTTCTAGCTTGCAGCAAAAGCTGGCAGTAGCTGGTGGGGTTGCTGGCTCATTGATTTTAACCTGGCTGCTAATGAGGCCAAGCTCAGCAGGATCAGAGCTCTGAAAAGTTCTGGAAGAGAAGGCAGCAAAGCTATCAGCAGATATAGTTACCGTTGGTATAGCACAGTTTGGGGTAGACTCAACAGTGATGGGACCTTGTAGGTCTGGGGAGCAGGACTGGGGCATCAGTGGGTGGTGACCAGGCTCGGCATCCAAACCGTCACAAGGGGCCTCTGAAGAGGTTAGACTTGAAAGTCCTTCATGGTTGTGGAGCTTGTTGGGTAAGAATCTGGGAGTCTGTAGTATTTGAAGCTATTGGAGAGAAAAAAATAAGAAGCTATTATTGAACATTTGTTTGCACTAATTTCAGAATAATCATATTAGGGTGATTCTTCAATTACTAGAAAAACTAAAAAAAAAAAACATTGGGTATACAAGACACTAGAGGTCAACCTATTTTTCCTGATACCAATAACTAAAATTGCAAAATTAATCAACAATCAATAATATGAACAAAAGCTTTCCACTTAATGAAAAAAATGGTATTGAACTTTATTAGAAAACAAAAAGTAATGCCTTAACCATGAGAATGTTTAGTAATTATTAATTACATTTTAAAAAATTAATAAAAAGCTACGCTTCATCACTACTGACTCACTTTCAATTTGACTGTCATATGAAATAAATACTTGCGAAAAGGATTACAAGAAGGGGAAGAGGGGAAAAGGGATAGAAATAAAATCAACTCAAGTCTTGTCTTTTTAAATGAATTTTTTTAATAGCCTTCCTACAACAACAACAAAAATAAATAAATAAATAAAAATAAGTTTTTGGTTCCTTGCCAAAGTCACAACTGGTTTGCTCGCTGGGGAATTTAAGCATTATGAAGTGACTTTCTATCAGCTCCTTAATTAAACTACTTATGTGATATAGCCAAAATCTTTCAGAAAATGTGAGTGATTTTCAACCACAGTAAGGACAGACATTACAACACTCAGATGTAGTTCTGACTGAAATTAGCCTTGTCTCCATATAGATATGTTATATATTTCATATTGTTCCTTAAAGGACTGCTAATTACATTTGAAAAAAAAAAAAAAACATTAAACTCAGATCAACGTGTGTTCTGTGTTCCACAGAAGAAAGAAAACTACATAACAGTAAATGATGACAGAATATTGATTTCTGAGTGAACTTAAATTATTGATGTACTGTTCGATATGTAATGGCAAGGCTTACTGTATACATACCTTGGCTTTTTCTGATGTTTTAAATCCACTTTTTGTGTACAAAGCATAGACATGCATCAAAACTCAATGCAGAGTTCATAATTCATTTTATTTCACCTGCAGAGGTTGAATCCAGTGCCAGTGCACAGGATATAAAGAGGGATAAAAAGGATTGTAAAGAAAAACTATCAACTGATTAAAAAAAACAGTACAAAAAAAGCAACTATAAACGTTGATTAATCATTCAAACCGATATATCGGTTGTGCTCTAAGAGACACTATGCCCACAAGCAGCCACACAACGTCAGACGAACCTGCTCTGGATTAGAGGTCGACCGATATATCGGTCGGCCGATATATCGGGCCGATATTTGTCATTTTTTAATATATTGGCATCGGCCGATATCCGTGTTTAGTAGCACCGATTTAAAGTCAGGCACGTCCGCGGGCAGCCCCGTGTTATTGGTGCGGTGGAAAGTGCTGCTGCCGCATGTGAAGGACCCCAAGCCAAAACTTTTGGAAGATTCAACAACAGTCCTGGGAGATAAAGGTAAGGCTTAAATTCTGATATTTCAAAGTCCTATGGCCATATATTTACTATATATTACTAGTAAACTATGAAGTGTTGCTTCACTTAGTGAAAGAAAAAACGAATAGCATAGAACCGTCGGGAACTGGCATAATGCTACAGCTGGTTAAAGGTTCGCTTACTTGCAGTTAACTAATCTGAAAAAAATTCAAAAAGAACTTGGCCTCCCCCAGCACGGTATCATTCAGTCTGAACCCACTCGCTGGAACTCCACGCTCCACATCATGCAGAGGATGCTGGAGCAGAAACGAGCACTCAATATCTATGCTGAAGAATATGGAAAAATTGCTACTCCAGCTGCAGATCAATGGGACACAGTTTCCAATTTGATTGACACGTTGGAACCTGTTGAGGAAGTCACCCTCGAGATCAGCAGGTCAGAGGCTTCCATCTCCAGTGTCATCCCAAGCATTGCTGTGCTGAAGATGGTGCTTCAGGCAGAGGGTCCTAACACGAGGGGGATTAAAACACTAAGAGAAACCATGCTGCAAAGCTTGCAGAAAAGGTTTGCAAGAATGGAGGAGACAAAATGTTTGGTGCTAGCGACACTGCTGGCTGCTTGATAAATGCTCTAAAACTTTTATGTAAATGATTGACAGTTTTGTTTTGTTTTTTATACCTGTACCAGTAACAGTACCTGTTTTATATATTTAATACTTGGTAAGTTTATTGATTTGTTTGGTTAACTTTGGATAAATATTTTATTTTAATACCGTGCAGTGCACAAAATTAAGATTCGAGAGATGGTTCAAGTCAGTGTTCAATAAATGATGATGTTAAGTTTAGAAATGTTGTGCATCCACTTATTATTAGTGTGACATTTTAGCATGCAAATAAAGGGGAAAACTTCAAGATATCGGCCCTAAAAATCGGCAGCACATATCGGCCATCGGCTGACCCTGACCTCTAAACATCGGCATCGGTTATAGAAAAACCCATATCGGTCGATCTCTAATCTGGATGTTAACTCAGACTGGAGTGAGACAGAGTGAAGCATCCACACATGACAAGCTGTCTGAGAGGGCTTTGATCCTTACAGTTCTTGGCAAAGTGGAGCTCAGCCTCTCCACACTCATTAGCAATGATGCAGACTTACACGTGAGGTGGTGAGGTCACTGTCAAAGTAGCACATGCACTCAAGCGCACTCTCAGACTGACAAAGTAGTACACAATTCAAGTTAACAACTTACGACCGGCACCAAAAAGCATCTATAATAGAGAAGCTAGTATTGTCACAAAGCAAAACATCCAAAGTAGGACACGGGGGCTTTCTAAGGATGGTACATAGACAAATTTCTGCCTGCTTTTAATAATTCAAGATCACAAGAAATACATGATATTAATAGAGAAGCCAACCTATCCACTCAAAGTGAATTATTCCATGTGATGCAAGGCTCTGTGGTATGCAGGACACTGAGGTGCTGGAGTACAGTACTATTGTTAGCTGAGTCTTTGATGTCTGCTCTGCTGTTTCATTGTATGATTTCCGGTGGGTGGTATTAGTTCATGTAAACAGAGCTTTAGGAATAGTCACCAAAGTCCCTTTATGTTGTCTTCACGTGAATACCATGCAAAAATGACCAGGATTACATATTTTAAAAGACAGAAAGCATGGTGCGAGTTAAAAGATTGCATATATGCCTACTTTTGTTCACACAAGGTTGGATCACACTAGTTGAATGCTAGCATGTGTAATAGTAAATTATTAAGACTGGTTGAGTAACATGAGGTGAGTAAATAATGACAAAATCGACATTATTTGTCAAAAAAAATGCCCATAGCCAATCTCCATTATCTCCTCTAGTTCACAAATGCAACTTCATTTCCTGGTCCACAGCACCCTCTAATGGATACCATCCTCCATACAATGCAGTGTTGTATGCTTGTTTTATTGACTGAGCCTATCTCTGTGTTTTGTGCCATTTCCAGGCCCCAGACCTCTTCTCAAAAATATAGTCCTTTGAAGTTTTTTCCACAGTCCATTTAGAATGGATGAGACAGGGCAGTGAGGGTTTTGTCTAGAGAGGTGAAGTCTCAATTGGGCTAACATGAGAACACCTACAACCCCATCAAAACTTCAGAGAAAGTCTTAGCTGAGGTGTGTGGGGCGCTCAGCTGTTCATACATAATTTATGACAGCTCACCAAGAATTAAAATATGGCAGCTGAGAAAAGGTGACAGAAAGAAGCTATGGAGGGAGGGAAAAGGTAGACAGACAAATATTGAAAAGAAGAAAAGAAAGAACAGAGAGCATGCAGAGAAAAATTACTACACAAGTATACACAAATTCGTGAATGAAATGAACAGAACTGTCAGAAGATTCTCACAATATGAAGAGCCCTCAGTTCTCGACAAATGACTTTCTCCCAGTTGGAGAACCTTTTTTTTTTGTTTGTTTCCATGAAATGCATCACTCAAAACTATAGCTGATGCCAGGGGTGCTGCTGTTTCATTTGATTTCCATGTACCTACATTGACTCCAAATATGCATTGTAATAATGATAACCTACCACCTCCAGCATTTCAAATAATTATCTGAATTACAATAATGTCCTTTTCTAAAGGCAGTAATTCAAGGGAAACTTCAGTTTTTTGTATTACGGTTTAGTCTAAAAGAGGAGTTTGCATGGCAATGAGGTGTGAAGAACAAACTAGAGAACATAAAAGCACATCATGTAATTACACCTCAAGGATCATGTACTCTATGTTCCCTACTTACACAAAACAAAAAGGATGATGGATGCGAGGAAAGATGTTGTATGATCAGGTATGCAGAATTATTACAAGAACCATAGATGACTACTACCTGAAAAATGAAGAAGTAAGTACTAAATGAAGACAGACGTTTTCATTAGGCAAAAAAGCCCATTGAAAGTGTGATTTTCTGTTACTCTAAGCACTTCAGCATATGGTGATATGTAAAAGTAAAATATTAAATATATTTAATAAGGATTAATTTAGACTTTCTTTTTTTATTTGATTTTTTTAGGAAAGTCTTTCATTCTTGCTGTTGCTTTTGTTTGTTGAGAGAGAGAGAGAGAGCGAGAGAGAGAAAGAGAGAAAGAAAGAAAAGAAAAGAAAAGAAAAGAAAAGAAAAGAAAAGAAAAGAAAAAATAAAATAGTACAATACCAAGCTCTGCCACCTCAGTATCAATACTTAATTATCATTGTACTAGGCAATCTTAGATGACTGGTAAGATGAAAAGAAAAGAAAAGAAAAGAAAAGAAAAGAAAAGAAAAAAGCCAAAACAAATAAATAAAATAAAATAGTACAATACCAAGCTCTGCCACCTCAGTATCAATACTTAATTATCATTGTACTAGGCAATCTTAGATGACTGGTAAGATGAAATAGAAAATTACTGTCCTACAAAAAATAATGTCGATACAAAAGTTTTTTGCTTGTTTTGTAAGCATTTTAACATAATTAACACTTCAACTTAGAAATCCAAGCACAGTATTTTGTTTGATTTGTGTACCAGTGGCGTCAACAGGCCACATCAGCACATATAGTGAAGAACTAGTGAGTGAAAAATATAACAACATTAATAATTCTTTTGAAAATTTGATTTTGCAAACTTGTCAGTGGCTGAAGTCCAGGGTGTAATTCAGGATGAGCACAGGTTTGCATGGTTTGATGAGTTGCCTCTTAAAGTGGCATGTTTTGTGGAATTGTTTACAGACTGGTTTGTCGGTTAACATTTTGTTTTCTCTGAATGCCAAGCCTTTTTTTAGTGAGTTGAGGGCAAAGATATTGAAATCAACATCTTTTGTTTTGTCTACCATTTCTCATCACTCAGCTGGCTCACTGAATGTCTCACTGACTGATCTTCCAACATTTTCACAATGTCGGTATCATATTTTTTTACATTTTCCATACTGCATTTTTCAGAACCAGTATATCTTGCATTCCTAATTACACAAAAGTACAACAACAAAGGGCTAGGGGTGTAAAAAACGAAGATGAAGTCTTGGTCTTATGGTCCTGAGCTTGAGAACTCTCAGGACCACATAAATACAGCCTCGGATTGGGCCTTTGTCTCATCACTTGATGTCTTGGTCTGACAGTCTGAGGTGCGATGTTTGAAATTAATGTTGGAATTAATTCAGCATTTTCTCCATTTCTCCATTTAAAATGGACAGTCTGGTTCTTGGGCATACAGACCTTGGTCTGGATCTAGGCCTCAAATTTAAGCCCAATATTTGCTTCAGTTATTCATTAGGAACTGCATCTCGCACACAGTGTTCATGCTGTGAATTTCACTATAGCAAAAAGTTGGGCCATTTCTTTTAAAGCTACTCGAAGAAGAATGCGGAAATGTCAATAAAAACAACAGGAGATGAAGTTAGAAAACAACAAAAATGGACATGCAAGGAGGTCAGAGGATACCTTGATTTGTTCAACTTTGAAACAAGTTTGAAAGTATAAATCAAGGATGGGCAGCTCTGGTCTTTAAGGTCCACTGTCCTGTAGAGTTTAGCTCCATCCTTTATCAAACACACCTGCCTGTACAATTCAAAATATCCTGAAGACTTTGGTTAGATGTTTCAGGTGTGTTTGATTAAAGATGAAACTAAACTCTGCAGGACAATGTACATTGGCAGAGTTGCCCACCCCTGGTGTAAAGCAACTCAGTACTGTCCACTGCATGTCACATGTCTGCATAAGTTCATGTTCAGTAAAGTAAACTAAAATGCTTGACTGTGCATGACACAGCAGATGAAAAATCAAAGCATACCTCAGGCTTTAGGGAATCTGGTATTAGTTTCAGTCTTGGGGGTCTGGTATACCACACTTACATTTACTTATGCACAGACAATCAAACGTATACACAGACATAGGGCCAGTTTTACTAAACAAGGCAAATTAGCGCGAGAGCGCAATTCCAAAACAGCGCCGATGGGCGTGGAAATTTCTGTGGGTGATTTACTAACAACGTGTAGATTAAAGAACACAGACGCAACATCTAATTTACACATTGACTAACACGATCTACCAAGCACAGCGCAAATTAGCGTAGTCGCAAATAAAGAATAAAGAAATAAAGAAGCCACAGTACGTTGAATAGAACCAGGGACCAAAAAAATGAAGGGTTGCAAGAAGTTTTAATAGACCTAGTATTATACGTGACTCCTAGTTGAGGGTTCCAAGTTGTCTTTTTTTTCCTGAAGCAAATTAAAAATAACATGGCTTGGCAAACGATATGTTCGGATAATGTGTTCTTCTGGCATTCCAAATAAATGAATACGTGTGGAAATCCTCTTCCTTCTACCACGCGCTCTCTGTTCTCTGCGGTGCCTCCTCAGCAACAGTAACTGCAGCCATTTCAAGCGCAAAATAGTTTAAGACATGCTTTTTTGGGCGTTAAATAATGGCGCAAATACCAGTAATTTGACGAATGTAAACGTAAGTAAATCACGTTGCGTGATTCATTTGAATACTCTCCTCCCATAAATTTTGCATCTGAAAGGGAAACTCCTACAAATGCATATTCAATAAGATAAGGCGCAAATATAACTCTGTTCACGCCTTTTTAGTGCTAATTCTTCACTGCGTGTTTTTAGTAAAACCTGACAGTACTATTTTAATGCAAAAAGACGGTTTGCACTATCGCAAGCGGTTTTTAAAACTGGACCATAGTGTCTATTAAAGGGGTGGTTCATTGCGATTTCACTTTGTTAACGTTATTTAGTGTGTAATGTTGTTGTTTGAGCATAAACAATATCTGCAAGTTACAAAGCTGAAAGTACAATGCAAACGGAGATATCGTCTTTTAAAATTCTGGCAGTTTAATGCCTACAAAAACAGCTGGTAGGGACTACAACGAGTTACTTCCCGGGTTTGTGACATCACAAACCCAGATAAACCCCGCCCTCGGGAAAAGGCAGCAAAGGGGGCGAGGCCATGCTGCGCTGCTTTAGAGAAGAGGAAGAGAAAACTAGAGGTGCACATAAAAATCTGTTCATATATGAATCGCGATTCTGTCTTCTAACGATTCTAATGGATTCACAGGTTTCAAAATCAATGTTCAAAAGCAGCGGTTCTCTAAAACAAAAGTGTTGCATTTATAATTTTGTTCAGTGTAGTTCCCCCACTCTATAGATAAGCAATATTGAGACATCGTTTACAATACAACCGGAGCACATGCCACTGAGCTGAGGGGCGTGACGATTAGACGCACACTGACAGTTTAGCGAATCACAACACACTGAGCCAGCTAACCAATCTGAGCCCAATGCATATTTCTGAGGGAGGGGCTTCATAAAAACATGAACTCATCGGAGCGTTCAAATGAGAAGGGACAGAGCGGTGTAGACTAAAGGTAAGTTATGTGAAAAGTAATGCGTTTTTTTTTTTTTTACGAAGCATTAACACGTTAGACTGCACCCCATAAACACAATCAAGCCTAGAAAAAACCCAGTGAACCACCCCTTTAAGTAAATTACCAACGTATGAACGACATACACGTTTATGTATCCTTATTTATAAAAAGTGAAATATGGAATTAATTGGTTGATGCTATTCTATTTATGATCATTGAGATTATGTTTTCGATCAAATTTTTTTTAACACAGTTGACTCATTTAATTTGAAATGATAACATTTCATTCTGTTCAGTCTGACTTTTTGTGAAATTTGTTTCAAAGGATTACATCATGTTTAACAAGACTACACCTTAAAACCTTAAAATCAGTAACATTTCTGTAATTGTTTAACCATTATTTACATAACGTAAATTTGAAGATCAGGGTAAATTTAACTTATTTTGTCTTCTGGGAAACATGTAACTATCTTCTGTAGCCTCTGAAGGACAGTACTAAATGAAAAATATGATATTTAGGCAAAATAAGAAAAATGTACACATCTCCATTCTGTTCAAAAGTTTTTGAGTCTTCTGGAGCATCAGTGAGCGTTTGAACCTTCTGTAATAGTTGCATATGAGTCCCTCAGTTGTCCTCAGTGTGAAAAGATGGATCTCAAAATCATACAGTCATTGTTGGAAAGGGTTCAAATACACAAAAATGCTGGAAAACCCAAAACTTTGTGGGACCTGAAGGATTTTTCTGAAGAACAGCAGACAGTTTAACTGTTCAGGACAAACAAGGGACTCATGAACAACTATCACTAAACAACAACAAAAAACACAGCTGTGGATCATTCAGGTAAGAACACAGTATTAAGAATCAAGGGTAAACTTTTGAACGGGGTCACTTTTATAAATTCAACTATTATTTTCTCTTGAGGACTATATGTAAACATCTTTTATGTGAAATATCTTATTCAGGTCAGTACTAAATAAAGTATGATCCCTCTTATTTTGGTAAAATAATTAACATTTTGCAGATTCTGAAGAGCGAAGAGTGGGAATACAAGCTCAAAAAATATGTATTGGTATATTGAAACTAAAATTTCATTATGCTTTCTTCGGCCAAATTATATTTTGTACAGTATATTCTTTTTTATAGTGTCTTTAAAAGTGGTCATATTTAGGTTTGGGGCTAGGGTTAAGTGATCTAAAATACATCTATAATCTATATTTAGATTTATATAATCTAAAATTTAAATATATCAAATATTTTTGATATTTACAGTTTATATATTTATGATTGTAAGATTTGTAATATTTTACATTTCTATAACAGCAAATATGTAATAATGTTGTTTTTGTTTTTTGTAGATGCTCTCAATAAGTCCGTATTGTACATTTCAGTATCTATCCAAATGTTCAAAAAAGTCTTTATACCTGTAAATGTTACATACTTAAGCCTATATATAAACAAAGTGACCAGGCTGGCCACTCTAATATTTTTCTGGATCTTGTACTGGTCTTGACTCCATGTAAACTTCCAATACACAGATTTCACAGAACTATAGGGGTTAGTTAAACTGGTAAGACTTATAGAGAGTACAAGATAATGAAAAACAGAGATAGGTTTAAAGTAAGAATGACAGCAGTGTGAACCTGTATGATGCAGATGGAGTGTCCTCACTGTACAGAGTAAGAGACCATGCAAACAGAAAGAAAAGATGAAGGAGTTGAGAGGGTGTTTTAGAGAAAAGACAGGCAGTACTATACCACGCAGTGTCTCTGAAGTAATGTACTAGATGCTCCACTCCTTTTTCCAGAGTTTGGGAGAGGCAGAGGGAGAGAAACAATAAGGAAAAATCAGTCAATAAAAGATTTAAACAGATGGCAGGGGCAGAACAGGAAGCGACCTCAGCACACAAGACAAACAACAGGAAGGCAAACTTTTTACTATAACAATAATATAAAACTAGATAAAAAAGTTCGTCAAGACAAACTTTAAGTTGGCTTGAGAAAGCCGGACCAGAAAGTTTGAAAAAGTTTGAAAAGATTAAAAAGTTTAAGAAGTTTAAAAAGTTTTAAAAGCTCAAAGTTTGAATGTTTTGAAGGCAATACAGTCTGTAGAGAGATAGATAGATAGATAGATAGATAGATAGATAGATAGATAGATAGATAGATAGATAGATAGGATCAGACTGAAGATAGATAGATAGATAGATAGATAGATAGACAGATAGATAGACAGATAGATAGATAGATAGATAGATAGATAGATAGATAGATAGATAGATAGATAGATAGATAGATAAATGAGTTTGAATGGGTTAGAAATAGTACATAGAAGGCAAGTCTGAGTGAGTCTAATGGGCTTCAGTGTGTTTAGATTTGAATTTTGACAGTTGGAGTTTGTCGGAATGTTCAGGTGAGCAGAGACTTTTCAATGTAAGTCTATGGGATTTTTATGATTTTTAATATTCATTTTTAAGAAAACCATAAGTCCGATCAGTTAGAAAAGATATAGCACACCCGGTCAGATCAGTCTGAAGAGCTGGGCTGAGTTTGGAGTCTGTAGAGTTAAAGCTCTAGGAGGAGATACAGTTGATAATTTAAATCAGAAGAATGATAATAAGAAGAAGTTTAAATAGCATTTCAGTAAGTTGGCTTTCACAAGCCAACTTAAAAAAAGAATTGCAAAAACTGAACAGCCCATTCAGCCATGACAGTGATCAAAGTTTTGTGCTTCACATGACATGAATGAAAGCAACAAAAAAAAATGCATTCAGGTCCATGCTCAACTAAAAATAGGCAGAATTTAGATTCTGTCTGGACAGCTCAATCTAAGCACACTACCAAAGACAGAGACTGAATATGTGTCTTAAAGTCGAAAAGTTGTCGCCGTTCTCTGAGGATCCCACATTGCCAGATCAAAAGTGGTCCTGTAATGTACTAGCAGCTCTCTTTCCTAATACCAGTCTCCCACAGCTGCCTTCTGAAAGTATTAGCAGTCATTCTGACTTCACCATAGGTTACATGCACTTTCACCAAAAAGTTTTGTGGGGAAGGTCTTTTCAGACAAATTCTGTTTATTAGATGATTTGTTTCCATAAATATGATGGCAGCTACTGTATGATGGGTTACTACACAGCTGATCCTTTACTCATCCTCATGTTGTTCCAAAAAAATAAAAAATAAAATAAAATAAATGCTTCCATATTTCTTTTTTCCATGAAGCACAAAAATAGATGCTTAGCAGAATGTCCAAGTTGCTCCTTTGTTTACAATGAAAGCATTGAGGTTGTCAAGTATCACAAAATAGTCAATATGACTCTTCTGAAGCCATGCAAAATGTTTTATTAGGAACAAAGACTGAAGGGTTACTTTCTGACGATTCATTGAAAATCTGCTGTAGCTCTTGAATCACAATTTGCATACATTCAAACTTGACATCTCAAGGTGAGTTTCATCAAGTTACATCTTTGTTTTTCATGTGTTACGATCAAATATCTTGTGTCTCATGAACGACTGCATGAACATGATTTGAAAGCAGCAAAGGACAACATTTTCAATGAATACATGTTTATATTTTGGGCAGTTCCTCAAAAAAGCTATTGTATGACTGAAAGAAAAATTTGGAATGAGATAAGGGAGAGTAAATGATCAAATTAAAATGTTGGGGTCAACGATTCTTCCTTACAGGATCTGACTCACAACTGCATATTTTCAATGAAAAAAAGATGACAAAACCAGATATCTCATAAGATGTGCTCTTTTGAAAACAATCAATCAGCTCCGATCTTCTAGGAAAGTCGGTTGAGGGACAAAAAGTACAGGACAAATTAATTAAATGGGAGTATGATGACTGTCTGGCTTTACAGACAGTCGTCATAAGAACTGTATAGAAAAAAAATAATAATGAGGTCTGCAGACTTCAAACCAAGCAGACAAACAGGAGACATAAGGACAATGAAACTAAAAAGAGAGCAAATGAAGGACTGATTCTGCACTAGAATGTGACTGGATGGTGGATTTGTGTGCATGACTCAAGGGGGCACAAGGGAGAGGCAGGCGGCCATGCAGCAAGCACTGGGGCTAGTGCACAGACTGGTTCGCTTGGTTAAGGACTCACTCTGTCTGTGGTGACGTGGTGCACATGGCTGCACACTCCCCCGCTGTGAGTGTTGCCAAGAGGAGAGGATAGGGGAAAGCAAAATGCCCTGTACAGAGGAAGAGAAAGAGAAATGCTGATCCCAGCACCATACACACACACACACACACACACATACGATACACAAAGTTAGATGATCGTTTATCTCTCAGTCTTAGTGCCAGAACAGGGGGGAAAAAAAGCTGTAATTAGATTCACACATCAACTACTCTCCTTTTTGACTGTCCCGTTACATACCTGGCAAACTCTGATAAATCCAGAAATTTCATCTTGAAAAGTGCACAGAATAGCATTTTGTCATTTTTATGTGCAATATGCATCATGCTGTTCATTGAGGCCTGGGTTGGAATAAGGGAACTGTTTCAAAATGGGCAACCAAAGGCAAATTTCCACATTTAAATTCTCAACAAAAATATGCCTGATATCGCCCAAGAAAACACCCTGATCAAGCTGACTTACCATGTATAGAAACTTCTAATGGTGTGTTCACATTGACAGTGATCTGCAGTGATGAAGTGAAATAGTCATTCATTTTCAATGAGAAGGCAACATGGTGCAGCAGCCGACAATGTAAGTGAAGTGAGTGTAGCTCATGTGACCGTCACAATGTAAATAGTACATAGATTTTTTTTTGTATTTATTTATTTTATTAATTTAATTTTAATAATGGGTGTTTTAGCAAGAGTGAGCTCAAGCTGAACAAAAGTGACTGACAGGTTCAGTAATTATAAAATGGGCACTCTTTGCATGCTTTCTGTAATTTAAAAATTTGAAATTAATTCAAATTCAAAAGTTGAAGTTAATTTCAAAACATTCAAAATTAAAAAATATATATAATAATAATAACTTCTGCTAAGTACACTGCCAACTGTATTTAAATGCAAAACTGAATCCAAAAACGCAATGACTGAAATGTCATCACGCAATGATACTTAATAATAGCTCATAGTCATGCTATGGTACCAAGAAAAGTGAAATTTCACTGGCATTGTTACCAACTATTGAAATTCTGGTAATACTACTCTCAGTAGACAATGTACACACTGATTGGCAATTTTCATTTTACCTAATTTCAAAAACATTTTAAAATAAACTTGTTTTATTTTGTTTCAAAAATGTCAAACCTCCTATAATGAATGAAAAATAAAACAACACACAGTGTTTAGAATGACAACCTGAGGTTGACAATCAACATTTTCAGATGGGTAAGCTAATTTATTAAGAAAACAATTTCCAGGACCAATTTTTGTCCTCTTTGTGAAAAGTACCAAACCTTTAACAACACACAGGAAACTCAATTACACTCATGCCTGCGCCGCTTTGAGCTATTTAGTTTTGTCAGACATCAACATTTTCCTTTGTCTTTGATCTGACCCCTCTGAGGGGTCTTTTCTGAAGAATAACTGCACTCTTTTTCCCTGTTGTCCATGACTGTGTCAGTACAGAACCACAAAACAACAAATGAGATCCATTTAAAGGGTTAGTTCACCCAAAAATGAAAATTCTGTCATTAATTACTCACCCTCGTGTTGTTCGAAACCCGTAAGACCTTCGTTCATCTTCAGAACACAATTTAAGATATTTTTTATGAAATCTGAGGGCTCTCTGACCCTCCCATAGACAACAAGGTAACTACCACGTTCAAGGTCCAGAAAAGTACCAAGATGATCGACAAAGTAGTCCGTGTGACATCAGTGGTTCAACTGTAAAGTTACGAAGCTACGAGAATACTTTTTTGCGCAAAGAAAACAAAAATAACGACTTTATTCCACATTTTCGTCTCTACTGCGTCACTTGTGGACGCGCGTTCACGACAGTACCATGACGCGAGCGTGTGGCGGCGCCAGCGCTGACCCAGATCCGGCGTCATGATGTTATTATGCCGGATCTGGGTCAGCGCCGCCACACACTCGCATCATGATACTGTCATGAACGCGCGTCCACGACACAATGCAACTGTCCCTATGTGTTGCAGTGTAACATGGGAGTCAGACATTTGTAAATAACATACTACCAACATAAACCCTACCCTAATCCTAACAGATAGTGTTAACAATAGCAAACACGCATAACCATGCCACTTTAGTTTGCTTATACAAGTCTTTGAGCTCTTTCATGACTTGTTTTTACAGGACTTGTACCGAAGTGCTCTGCATCACAGGTTCAATGGTGTATCAGGTGAGTTAAAGAGCAAATTTACTATGTCAGAACATCCATAAATATGAAGCTGATGCATGATACAAACAACACAATGTATTAGTTTACAAATTACACACTATGGTAGAAGTGATTTGAGGGGTAAATGTAGCTATATCCCTAACTATGTACCTAATATACCCAACACTATAGTGATAAAGCTGCCCTGTTCATGCTTTCTATCTCTGCATGTATACTACTTACATTATGTGCCTTCCACAAGGTTTGAGTATCCTTGTCCTGGTGCTCCGGTGACTCCTTGTTAGACTCTGAGCCCTGCAAGCAGCGGCACTGCATATCCTCTACTGGAGAAGACTATGAAAATTAAAAATAAAATGCTCATGTACAGCCACATAAAACAGTATAATTAACAGCATACATATGACACAATGATCTCATCACATTTGGTTGGTTTTTCCAGGGAACTCTCAATAGGTCACAACACATCACAATACCCCAAAATCAAATTAATAAATTTCGCTATTTAAAAAAAGAATCCTGTTTTAACAGTTAAGCTGTTTTGTATTGTAACAATATGACAATTATAACAATTATGGTATTTAAGCAAAAATGATATATTATGTATACAATATGAGGTAGAATCTAATGAGAATCATCACTGATTACAAATTACAAAAATATAAATAAATAGAATACAAATGTGTTAAATGAAAATGTCACAATGCAAAAAATATGATTACTTAAATTACTTTGCCTAAAATTAGCTTTAATTTTTCATATAACATATGCAAGTATGAAAGACAAACTCCTACACACACACACACACACACACACACACATACATACACACACAAATTCAAACTAGAGAAATAATGAATTATGAGAAAATTCAAATGATTAAGAAAGGATCTGATTTCAGGGTTCATGTACAAAATCTCATTTGGCAACAATTTTTCATTGCATGTCTGCCAATGTAATTTCCTAACAGAATATTCACTCTTGTTGCTTTGATAAGAAACTGTTTAAATAAATAAATACAGCTTCTGCATGCAAGAATTAGATTTTGTAATTAATAATCAGTTCAACACTGCCTGTTTTAAGACAGATTAATTTATATTTAGTAGTAACATGATTTTATTGTTACTGCCTCATTCACAATCTCATTGACGAGTTATTTACTTACCATAGCACATCTCAGTAATCTATCGGAAATAACATGCTAATAATATAGCATTTTCCCACTTTTCTCAGAACTGCATTTTTCTGAGTGATTTCTACAGTGCTGGTGTCATTCTGATTTTTGGTTAATGTTTGAAGTCAGTTCCTCTTAAGTAAATATTTAGACTATAATACATACCAGCTGCTGGGAAAGTTCAGCGATCATCCTTTCTTTGCTTTTGAGCTCATCTCTCAGTTCTTGAACCTCTTTCAGGAGCAGCTCCACCTAGAAAATAACAGAAGACAAGATAAACCTGCATCTTTTTGCCCAATCAGAACAGGGGTTGATTTGTATCAAAGCTCAGATGGAAATATGTAAAATTTATAAGCTTAGTCATATGTGATCAGTTATTAGCCTAACATGCTTTTGGCTCTGCTGTTGGTGCATTAAACAATTCAGTTTTATAAAAGCCATGCATTACACACTACAACTGAGAATAATCATATGCCTAGACAAAGGTAAGTGTACATGATTTATTCGGACGGTTCATTTTTAGGATTCATGTCTGTGAATTAATTATTACTGCAGACGTGGACTGTAATATTTATGGTCTTTTCAGGCAGGATTAGCAATATATAACAATCGTCAAGAGCAGAAACCGTACCATGCAGCATTGTGCTCGGAGGGACAGTATAAATGCTTGGAAATAATATTCCATGCCTTTAAGTCTGCCATTCAATAACTGCAATGAGCTTTGTGCTTTGTTACTTTTAACATGAAACAAAGTCTCAGCTTTCAAATTCTGTCAATTTTATAATGAAATACAAAAAATATATATATATGGTTTTGATGCTCTTTAATGTGGCGTTCACTGTAGCTGTCTCAGTTCAAGTGGTAAGTGAACTGATCATCTCCTCCTCTTTACTACTAGAAATTTTTTAATGTATGTTTGAATAAATCTACCATGAAAGTTTTTATTACATACACCAAACATTTATATTTTAACAAAATGGAAACATAACAGTTTAAAGCATTGACATGAAAACTGCCTTATGTGCAAGTTAAATGTTTGTACAAAAGTTTTTATTTGAGTGTTGATTATTAAATAAATTTGATTATTTAAATTATTAAACAGAATTTATTTTTGTTTCGGCTAAATGAAAACTTTCAGTTTTGGTGTTACAGTAGCTAAAATAATAATTTTGGTGCATCACTAATAGGACACTTACATTGTAAGAATGTGCAGGGAGACTTCAGATATAACGCTGACTTGTTAGGAAATATTAACTATTAATATAATATTAATGAAATCATGGTTCAACGGCTTCACTTGGTATGATGTCATGAGCATAGCATCTCAGCAGTAGAATGTTTCGGCATGGATGTGCATTGTCTACACTGGGTGTAGTTGTGCCTGGTCATAGTTTTAGTTGGTGCAACAGATGTAAATATTTATAGGAAGGCTGGACGTAGCTAAGCCCATTGTAGGGCTTACACCCAACTTTTTTTTACATCTAGCTGGTGTAATCGGTCCTGTGACTTAGGCCAAAGAGGGTCATGCCCTAATCCTGATAAACATGGCTTAACTTTTTACCTACAGATAAAAAATATGATATGCTGAAACTAGAGGGACCTAGACAATGCATTATTATGCTCAAAAAAGTAATTTGAAGTATGGATCGAAAGTGTCTTCAAACACATTTTGTAAACGTCTTTGTAAAATGTTTTATATTTAAGTAAGGACAATAAAAAAGGACAATAACCAGGGTTCTCACTCTTTCATGAACACCAGATTCAAGGACTTTCAAGGACTTTTTCAAGCACCATTTATTTTATATCAAGCACCTATCAAATTCACACCCCAGCATATGTAGTGTTATGAAAGACCTTACATTACTTAGTTCACTTACACTAAACATTTACATAAAACATTGTCTGAAATTCAAGTACTTTCAAGAAGCGTGGGAACCCTGAATAACACAAGATCTTACCTTCTGATCAAGTAAAGATTGGTCAGTGGATGATGGAGTATTAGCCTCTAAAGTATCTTCAGCTGAACTATCTGTCTCCATCTAAAACAAACAACATACAAAATCAATCTTGTAGTTCAGCAGTTGAGTCATCTGTTTTATTGTTAAAGTTGCTCAGTGTATGGAGGTGGTTACACTAGACTTTTTTGCTCCACTCACTGCCATTCATTTGTATGTGAATGCTGAAGACCAGAAACGTTGAAGTTTTGCCAATAGTCACTGTCGCCTCAAATCACCAACTCCACCAATCAGTTTAAATGCCCTTTAGATAGCATGCTGGACTATGAAGCAATTAGCGCACATGCTCTGGCATACTGTTACCTGTATTATTTGTCAGCCACATTACCCCAAGATTTTCACACCAATTATTTTCTTTCTTCTCTTAACTATCTACTCATTTTAAGTCAAGTCAAGTCAAGTCACCTTTATTTATATAGCGCTTTTAACAATACAGATTGTGTCAAAGCAACTGATAGGTAGCCAGTGCAGAGACTGTAAAATTGGGGTAATATGATCATATTTTCTTGACCTGGTAAGGACTCTAGCCGCTGCATTTTGGACTACCTGTAGCTTGTTTATTGAAGATGCAGGACAACCACCTAGCGGTGCATTACAATAGTCCAGTCTAGAGGTCATGAATGCATGAACTAGCTTTTCTGAATCAGAAACAGGTATCATGTTTCGTAACTTGGCAATGTTTCTAAGATGGAAGAATGCTGTTTTTGTAACATGGAAAATATGATTTTCAAAAGACAAGTTGCTATCTAATATAACACCCAGATTTTTGACTGTAGAGGAAGTAACCGTACATCCGTCTAGTTGCAAACTGTAATCCACGAGATTCGGTGTACTGTCTTTTGGTCCAATAAGTAATATCTCTGTCTTATCCGAATTTAATAGGAGAAAATTATTGGTCATCCAATCTTTTACATTTTTAACACACTCTGTTAGCTTAGATAATTTAGAAGTTTCATCTGGTCTTGTTGAGATATATAGTTGAGTATCATCGGCATAACAGTGGAAACCAATCCCGTTAAGGTCAAAAATATATATAAATACGTATGCATATATTTTTTTATTTACCAATCAAAGAGATGTGAACGGTCCATTATTACTCTGTTTAATTGTAATGCATCTCTTGAGAAACTTTGAAAAGTTCTTTAATAAAAGAAATCTAAGAAATGAGCTGTATGACAATGTGAAAACATTATCAGGGCTGTCATTTTCTTGAAATTGAGAGTCTTTTTCACACACTGGACTGCTGTATTTTTATCCAACAATCAAACAAAAACTAATGTACTTGGGGGGGAAATCAGATTCATTATTTTTTTAAATACTCTCAGAGAATTGACAGGAGACTAATGGTGTTCACAGAAATATTTTGGAACAAAATCTAGTCCCCATGATGAAAAGCAATAGACAAAGAGGAGCCTTTTTTTCTGACTTATGTATGATCTCTCCATACTCCAATAACATCTTAGTCATCCTTTTATCCCTTCAAAAGCCTTCAAAGCCTTTAGGGTGACTGGAGGAGTTGTAACACTCCTCTAAGGAGCTCTAGAACACATCTCACCTATCAGAAATTATCTACAATCAGCTCTAAACAGAGACCGCTTGAGCGCATGTAGCTCAGAACAGGCTCAGAGTTAAAGCCATAGCTTTGTGGGCAGCGCTCTGACATAAAGTATAGCACTGATGTGCCTCAGATGAATCGATTTCTAGTCCCCAGTTTGAGATCCTTTCCCTCTCTTCTCTCCATTGTCTTCTATCCATTGTCACTTTTAAAATAGATAGACCAGGCTCTGAGTAAAATAGTTACTAAAATCATAAAAGTTAAATGGAGAGCAACAGAATGAAAAAGAACTCAGGGACACATCATCTTACAAATGCAGTGTTCATGGAGCAATACACTGAATAAGCACAGTCAGACGTTACATCTGCATTTATACACAGACCAACAAGTACTACATATTTGGAATTCCAAATTTTAGAGTGCTGACATTTCAACAGTTACTAGTTGCTAGACATCCAATTCACCTCACTAATTGACTAGTCTGTTGTTGGACAGAAAGTTTTCAGAAAAGCTGGTCTAAGAATGCAGGTCTTCCCTTAGTGCTTCCCAGTATAAGGCACTTAAAAAATAAATTTGTCCATTATCCAAACTGCTTATCCACCTTTACACTGTGTTTACTTTGAATGTGAGTAGTGCAACACAACGCGAATGATCAGTAGAACCATACTAAACAGTGATTCTGTCTGCACTGGATGTGGCGCAGTGTGACGCGACAAATCCCTGACAGTAAACTGATGCCCTATTCTATTTCTATAACTGCAAGTGAGTGCGCTACTTTTGACATGAAGGACAAATTAATTTACAACAGTGAGTTACTTTGTTGCATCCAGTGTAGACATGTTCTAGCTGTTGCAGTGTGATGTGACACGACAGCGGTGTCATTTGGTGTAGACACAGTTAGGGTCGTGGGGGGTTGGGGCCTACAGCTGGGCGATTTTTGCTATTCATTAGATGCTATTTACACTAAGAGGAAATAGCATATGTGACCCTGGACCACAAAATCAGTCATAAGGGACAATTTTTTGAAATTGAGATTTGTACATCATCTGAAAGCTGAATAAATAAAACCTAAATTTCCACTGATGTATGGTTTGTTAGGAAAGGACAATATTTGGTCGAGATACAACTATTTGAAAATCTGGAATCTGAGGGTACAAAAAAAATTTACAGTGGTCATATGATGCTGCTAAAAAGAACATTATTTTGTGTATTTAGTGTAATGAAGTGTTTATGCGGTTTAAGGTTAAAAAAAAACATTATTTTCCACGTAATGTACATTATTGTTTCTCATCTATGCCCCACCTTTCTGAAACGCGTCGATTTTTACAAAGCTTATCGGTCTGAAAAGCGAGGTGTACGCTGATTGGCCAGCTATCCAGTGTGTTGAAATTGGCTGAATGCCTCAAGCGTGTGACGGAAATGTTACGCCCCTTATCATACTGTGATGCCTTGTGTCCCGGCACGACAAGACAAAAACAATAAAACCCATTACAAACAAGGCATTTGTTGCATCCAGTGGGGACATAATTACTGAG
>NW_015548199.1:681782-682124 GCF_001515605.1 Sinocyclocheilus anshuiensis
ATCAGGAAACAGTCCTCCATAAAATGCGCTGCACACATCTGAATATTTGGGTTGAACTGTTCTGGAACAGTGGTGTAAATACAACTTAACCACTGATTTCTAGTCGTGTCCTCTTTTGGAAGGCCAAACAAAGAAGTTTAGCTTTCACAACGAAACACAGTGTCACACACGGCGGCTAGAGTGTGCGGAGGCCTGCGGGCTAGAGTGAGCGGAGGCCGGCGGCTAAAGTGAGCGGCGACTGGCGGATTCGACGAAGGAGCGGCCGGCAAGCTTGCAGCAACCACATGTGATGACCCCGGGCTGGACTCCGCTTCGTCCACGGTGAAAGCCGATCCGTCGATC
>NW_015548199.1:682486-685211 GCF_001515605.1 Sinocyclocheilus anshuiensis
GTATTTGAGACTTTAGTCTTTGCAACTTTACAGATCTTCTTTATGCACCGAGAGCTTGTAACACTTCAAAGATAAAGGAAAAATTGAAATCGCATCATATGACCCCTTTAAACAGAGAAAATCACCTTTAAAGTTGTCCAAATGAAGCTCTTAGCAATGCATATTACAATCAAAAATTAAGTTTTGATATATTTATGGTAGGAAATGTACAAAATATCTTCATGAACATGATCTTTACTTAAAACCCCTTAACTGTCACCGTCCCACCTGTGGGACGCTTGGCACTCTTTTTTTTGTTGTCCTTTTTCCCTATCAAATCTTTTAGTAATCATCATAAATCATATATCATTTGAAAGCTTAGAAACCCGAGATTCATCCTGTGAAAACCATTTTGAAATCAGACATTGCATTACCATGGAAATGGTACTTTAAAATCTTTTGGCGGTGTCCTCCCCCTTAGTGGGCGGTGTCAAGTGTCATATTACAAAATGCATTACGCTCTTTTACAATCAAAAGTTTTTATAATCTTGATAAAAAACTTATCATTGGAAAGGTCTGAGTCTCAGGATTATTTTGAGATAGACATAATATTGACAGAGAAATCTAGACATTTGTGACAGAAAAATGCATAAAAAAATTTATAATAAATAAAATCTCACAGGAACCTCTTTTTTTTTTTCATATCAACTTCAAATTTGGAACACAACTTATTTAGACATAAGGGTTTAATTTTATACCAATTTTAGAGTAAAACTTGTTATGCAAAATATATATTATATATAAAATAAAACAAAATTAATATAGTGCATTTTCTTTACAGTAAATTTAAACTACCATAACTTTTTGATACTTAATTTTTTTTTTTTTACTTTTGCGATAATCTGCTGCTGATAATCTGCTTAATCTGCTGCATGCCTATTTTAAAAAATGGGGGGTGACAGTTAAGAGGTTAATATCTTAATGATTTTTGGCATTAAAAAAAAATCGATAATTTTGACGCATACAACGCATTTTTGGCTATTGCGACAAATATACCCGTGCTACCTATGACTGGTTTTGTAGTCCAGGGTCACATATTTTCTTAGTAATACATGTTATTTACACTAAATGCAAATAGAAATGCAGTATTATTAGAGATATGCTATTTACAGTACATTAAGTGCAAATAATGATAGATTCTATTTATCCTAGGTAAAAATAGCAGCATTTTCTTTGCAATACGTGTAAATAGTAGATGCTGTTTATATTCACTGTAAAAATGGCAAATATTTACACCTCATTATTGTAGTACATTATAAAACAGTATGCAGTTATAATATGTTGAGTATAAATTATTATATTTCTTAAAATTACTAAATGGATGCTGCCCATAAATTGCAGCATTTATCCAGGCCATCAAGTCAAATGTTATTTGTGCATTCCTGAAAAATGAGGATCTGAGCTCTGAGGAAGGAAAGATATATACCTCATTGGGGACTCATAAATCATAAGGGTCGCATTACACTGTGAGAGCATGATTTGACTATGTAAATAAAAACCTGTTGATGGCTCTGGCAAAGTCAATCACAGTTGCTAAATAAATGTGCAGAAAATTAAAAGAAGACAATCAAATAAGTTATTACATTATAGCACACTGGAAAAGATTGAATTACAATTTCATTGGGAAAGTTTAAATGATCTTATCTTAACTTTTCCTTTAAATTAAGGTAATATGAGCTGAACTGACCAGTTTTATAATTAAAACACATAATGACATAATGTTTGTTCTTCTGGGCTCGTATTCACAAAACATTTTATCTCACCACTAAGAGTTCTCCTAAATAGCAGTAAAAGTTTTTAGCTAAGAGATTTCTCTCAAAACCTATTCACAAAGCTGCTGAGACAAACATTTACTAAGGAATAGAGAGAAGTCTTAAGCTAAGAGCAAGGGCGGGGTTGACCTTGTTGCTATGGATGATGTCAGCATGCTTACTAACTATGCACACAGTGATTGGCTGATAGGGGTCTCTGTTTTTGTCTCTGTATTTATTCATAGAAATATTGTAGAGTGCGATATTATGTTGACATATTCAAATAAAGGTTTAAAAATAAAAATGTTAATTGCCACATTCAAATAAAGATTTTAAAATGCAGACTAAGTGTCACTAACGTAAAAGAAAACCAAACTGGACGCAAGAACAGCTGTTACTTCTTGCCCAACTGGTTAATGAAAACAAGGATATAATCAAAAGAAAATCTAGAGTTGGGATTACCTCCAAAACCAAAGGTGACACCTTTTTAAAAGCACATTATCATCAAATGTTTCTAAAATGTTTACATTCCGAGGCAGATTGCCGGCAACAGCCACTTTAGGATAGTTTGTAGTTTGGTCTAAGTGACTTGGGAGTCCTCTTCACTACTCAACATTTCACAGATTTAGGAGCTAATTTTAGAGCTAAAACGATTTGTGAAACACTCTTAGAGCAAAAATTTAGGAATCCTAAATTTAGGACTGACACACCCATTATTTATACAAATTTTCTCCTAAATCGACGAGTTATGAGCTACTTTTAACCTTAAGATGTTTTGTAAATAGTTCTGCTCTTTTGCACTGTTAAGGCCTGTTCACACCAATGACGATAGCTATAAAGATAACGATAAAGATATAGTTCTAAAAATCATTCTCAATATTAAAGAATAGCAGAGTTCACACCACAGCTATAACAATAAAGGCACAGAGAAATTA
>NW_015548199.1:685278-689072 GCF_001515605.1 Sinocyclocheilus anshuiensis
TATATATATATATATATATATATAATAACTGTCTTTATTCTGAAAAATAAATAAAAAATATTTGCTTATCTTTAAGTTAGTTTTAGCCTCCAATGGCTTAACGCCAGCCCACTAACAGTCTGTTCAAGGCTCATTGGAAAAATATGACTTCAGTGGTTTACTATCACTTGTGCTAATTTCAACTGGAAACTGCAATGAATTGTATATATACTGTGGGTATGTTGAAAGGTACTCCATTGTTTTGTTTTTTCTGGCCTTAAACTCTCAGTCTCTTCCAAAGAAAAAAAGGTGTAAAATCGACCAGATTTTATGCTGAACCCCATTAGTCCAGATCTGTACTACTAAGTGTAGTACTAAACTGAAAAATATGACAATATAGTTGCTTGCTTTTACACACTGTGATGAGCACTGACACAGTTTACAACAATTTCACCAAACATCAAAATGCATGAACAAAAAGGTCACCTGTTTTTACGGCAGAACTGATCACACCTGCCCCAGAGCTGCTGTCGTCTCCTCCTCTGAGTTGGCCAGCCATCTTTTTCAGAGCATTCATAAGGTGATGTCCCATCAGTGTCTACAACAGATAAGTACAGTACATCAGGAAGTAGTTTTGGGAGTGCTTTTGTGGGTGACTTCCAGAACATTTGTGCTTTCTAGAGTTTTAATAGCAGAGTCCACACCACAGCTATAACAATAAAGGCACAGAGAAATTATATTGTTGGAATCACTTTAAGAACGCTTTTTTTTTCCAGCTGATGAACAATAAAAACACTGACACCCAATCAGAATCAATCCTGCTATAATGAGCTTGAGAATTCAAAGGGGCAGATGAGCGTGCACTTATAAACAGACGATATCATCCGCTGGTGTGGACGCTAATATAGTTCTTTATAGTTATCTTTATAGTTATTGTTCTTAGTGTGAACGGGCCTTTACACTTAAGTAGACAAAAGGTTATTTGCATTACAGTGTTTTCTTAGACAAAAACGATTAGTTAAAGTGCAGTGTAGTGAACAAACAAAATCTCCAGGTGCTTTCATAAGAACCAGACTGAAAAACTTGTGTGCATCCCTGGTTACATATGGAAAAATTTGTTTGTATCTAACCTGAAGCAGTGTCTTCAGTAGAAGCAGCTGTTCTTTGACAGAAGAGCAGTCTTGAGTCATGAGTTTCAGAGTCAACTCATCCAATGTCACATGGTCTGACCCTGACCTCTCCAGCCCCTGTTCCTTGCGCCCATCAAACGATTGCAAAATGCCACTTCTGTAGGTCAGACAGAAAGAAAGCGATCACAGAACATGTGCCAGGTCAGCCAGAGGCCTCAACCTGCAAAATAAAGCTTTAGACAGGCCAACAATGCTGAGTTGACAGCCATGTAATCCAGAATCTCTCTCAATCTGGATATATAGGGCAAGCAGGGGCTCTGCCGAAAATGTGGCTTTGAGGATTTGAGAATGAAGCGATAGAGGCAAAGGACAGTTGTGTTCAGTGAAGTGAAGTTTAAAGTTCTCATGTGTAGTGACTTTTCAGTGTCTATGATTATTCATGTTCAGATTTAATGCAACATGTGAATTTAGACATGCAGCAAAGAGACAAATTTGCCTTGTTAATCATATAAAACAGACACTGATGTACTTGTGGAGACTAAAGGCTGAAAACTGGAACCATAAATGACAAAATTTCAGAATAAAGACAGTTAAAAACTGCCTTCAGAATGTGGGTATTCATTCTAAAAAAAACATTTGCTTATCTTTTTTAGCTTAGCTTTAGCCTCAGATGGCTTAACGTCAGCCCACTCACAATCTGTTTACAGCTGTCTGCTGGATATAGGACTCAAAAATGGAAAGAGCTGACTAACTTTACGCAATGCATAGGGTCGATGCATTGGTTTTTGCCCAACCCAGGCTCATTGGAAAAACGTGCCTTTAGTGACAAGTTCTGCAAAATAAGGTGATGTCCCATCAGTGTCTACAACAGATAAGTACAGTACATCAGGAAGTAGTTTTGGGAGTGCTTTTGTGGGTGACTTCCAGAACATTTGTGCTTTCTAGAGTTTTGTGAGTTTGCTTACTGGCCCAAGTCAAACTCCTTTCTCTATGATATTTAGGTCTCTAGATATGGCTAGTGTCCCTCTTGTAATATGAATCCATCGGATTTATTTGCCTGTTTTATCATTCACCAAGTAAGTCTAAGACAACATTAATATTGATAAACAGCAGGATAAACAAGACATACTATAAGGAAATACTGTACTGCATGTCATTCATTGGGTCAAACTATCAATAGTACAGATGTTGTTTGATATAGATATAGATATATACTGTATATATATATATATATATTTTTTTTTTTTTTTTTTTTTTTTTTTTTTTTACTGAATAACCATAAAGGAATAGTTCAGCCAAAAATGAAAATTGTCATAATTTACTCATGCTCGAGTTGTAAAACTGTATGAATTTATTCTTCTGATAAATACATGGGAATAATTTCCTAAAATATGTGTAACCAAATAGCTGATGGTCCCCACTGACATTTATAGTATTTTTTCCATACAATGAAAGTTAATGTGGACTGTTAACTGTTTGGTCACCCATATTCTTTGAAATATCTTCTTTTATGTTCAAAAGAAGAAAGAAATGCAAGCAGGTTTGGAATAGAGGTCGGAGATTAATCGGTTTAGCCGATTAATCGGCACCGATAGTTGATTGCCGGAACTATCGACTATCTGCAAAAATCCATGCCGATAGTTTTCCGGGTTGCGTCCGTTGCTTAAAGGGGTCATATGATGCGATTTAAATTTTTCCTTTCTCTTTGGAGTGTTACAAGCTCTTGGGATCTGAGTGTAGAGTAGCATTTGTAGTTTGTCATTTCTCCGATCACAAATGCAGACATGGTTTTATGTTTACGCGATGCAATGCAACGCGTAAAAAGACAGTATAAGTCATTATAATCCGTAATTATGTCCCCACTGGATGCAACAAATGCCTCGTTTATATTGGGTTTTAATGTTTTTATCTCATCGCTCAGGCCGGGACAAGGCATTACAATATGGCAAGGGGCGTAACATTTCCGTAACACGCTTGAGGTATTCGGCCAATCACAACGCACTGGATAGCTGGCCAATCAGAGCACACCTCACTTTTCAGACCGATGAGCTTTGTAAAAATCTACGCGTTTCAGAAAGGCGGGGCATAGAGGAGAAACAATAATGTACAGTATGTGGAAAATAATGTGTTTTTTGAACCTTAAACCGCATAAACACATTTCATTACACCAAATACACTAAATAATGTTCTTTTTAGCAACATCATATGACCCCTTTATGCTGCTGGGAAGTGTAGGCAGAAATCACTGACACGTCGTATTGTTTATTTTGACACGTGAGGCTGCGTGCTGCACAGAGCGGAAACTTCAGTTGCGGATTTAAATGCAGCTGACAGAAAATCCTGCCTCGCCACAGAGAGCCATTCACATAGTTTTCCATTAAATTACATTATATTTGTCCCAAATCATTGTTAATGTACATAACGACTTCAGATTGCACTTTCTCTTTGAGTTTGCTTTGTTTTTTTTAAACGCCAAACTTCAAACTCATACTTTGTTCATCCTTGAAGTAAACTTTTGCATCCGGTGTGTGATACAGTACTCATAGATGCACTTTTGTCCGGTGAGCGACCGCCATATATTTATTTTAATTTTAATTATTTTTTATTAGATAATCATGAAGTGTTCTAAAATAGAAGTAAATAAAGTGTGAGAGTATATATATATATATATATATATATATATAT
>NW_015548199.1:690278-691885 GCF_001515605.1 Sinocyclocheilus anshuiensis
TCGCCACAGAGAGCCATTCACATAGTTTTCCATTAAATTACATTATATTTGTCCCAAATCATTGTTAATGTACATAACGACTTCAGATTGCACTTTCTCTTTGAGTTTGCTTTGTTTTTTTTAAACGCCAAACTTCAAACTCATACTTTGTTCATCCTTGAAGTAAACTTTTGCATCCGGTGTGTGATACAGTACTCATAGATGCACTTTTGTCCGGTGAGCGACCGCCATATATTTATTTTAATTTTAATTATTTTTTATTAGATAATCATGAAGTGTTCTAAAATAGAAGTAAATAAAGTGTGAGAGTATATATATATATATATATATATATATATATGTAATTTCAATGCTATGGCTTTTGTGTAGATTTAGATGGCATGACTGCTGAAATGGTAACACTTTACAATGAGTCCATTTTTAACATTAAAATTAATGAAAGCTGTATAAGTATTGCTCCTTGTTAGAGTATGTTAATTTCAACATTTACTATTACTAATCAATTTTTACATTTTAAAGTGTCATCTGTACATTAGTTAATAAACTATGATCTTTACAAACTTTAATGATTAATATAATAATACATTTTCATATTTTTTATTCATTTACAAAGTATGGTTCAGTACTGGCTTTTTAAAAAAATAGAAAAGCATTATTTAATTTTTCATTCAGTATCCATTTTAAAAACATTAAAAAAATCGGGTGATTAATCGGTATCATCCAGTGTGGTCCAACCTAGCTATCGGTATCAGTAAAATCCACTATCGGTTGACCTCTAGTTTGGAACAACTTAAGGGTTAGTGAATGATGACAGAATTTTCATTTCTGGCTGAACTATACCTTTAAGGAGAAATAAGAGCAGATCCACAAGTGAATTTACACTCCTACACAGACAGAACTACTGCCAGCTCTGTTTTCAGTGTTCAGATACTGCTTTAGTAAATGCTCAAAGCTCATAATTCCACTCAAAACACAGGAGAATGACATCAAACTCTCTCTCATGTAAAAATATCACAGTGATGGCATACAGTGGCGTACCGTATATCTGGGGTAAATCTGCATGAAAGTTTGTTGAGCCAGTCTTGAGTCAGTTTCCCTATATTTACATGTACTTAATTTAACAATATAAAAGCCTGAATTTGCATACAGTGGGGTATCAGTAGTATATAAATTCAGCAAAATTCTTTATAGAAATACTTGTAAATATTTTTCATAACTGTTCAATGAACCATACACAATTATTGCTCTTGCAGCAGTGGAACAGTCCTAAAGACAAACTGTTTACAGGCCATAGGCAATGAAGGTCACAGTTGTAATAACTTAGGACCTTTCTGCTAACTCTAAAAAACACCAGAAGAAAGATGCCCAGGGTTCCTGCTCACCTGCGTGAATAAGCCATTGGCCTGCTGCAGGGAGACATAAAGAGTGAATATGTGACCAGAGCAATAAACTGGCATATCTGTAATGAAAGATGTCTAAGACAGTGCTACAGGAAGACAGGAAGGACAGCTGATTGTTTTTGCACACATGTAACCCTGTGTCCCCTCAGATGTGATCAAGAATTTGCAAGTGAAGAACATCCCCCCCCCCCCCCCCCCTGAAATGTT
>NW_015548199.1:692026-701354 GCF_001515605.1 Sinocyclocheilus anshuiensis
TTTTTTTTTATACCATCACTCACCGCTGTGTAAAGATGCATCTTCAGACAGGTCCAAATCCAACATGAGGTCCTCTTCCTCCAGGTCACATGACTCCACATTCTCCAGGTTGTCGAGAATGTCCTTAAATATAATATGTGAATAGAGAGTCATGCCAGGAGCCAAAATGAGAAGTGCAAACAAATTTAAGGATAAGGGTGGGTAATTTTAAAATGAGAAAGCAATGGGCAGAGTAGACTTCTCTGAAGGAGGAAGGAAGACAACTGATGCGTATTCAAGCAAGAAGCAGTTCTCATACATGATGGAAGTCACCTCCCCTCTCCACAACTCATCTCTCTCAGAGAAGATTTAGTGCCAGCTGAGGACCTCTGTTAAATGACTTTTCCCCATGACCGGCTATCTACTCACGGCATGACAATAGAGGCATACCCAGAAGGGAACAGGCGAAACGGTGCAGGATAAAATGAGAGGTGTCTTGTAGTGGGCTGACTGCTTTTTATTTCATTGAAAAATTATGACAACAATGTAAGTGTGAATCACACAAGTTACTATAAATGTAAATTTCTCTTCAGACTCACTACACAACAGAAAGGCTGAAAGCTTACATTTCATTCTTCTGTATTTTTTGCCCTTACCACCCATAAGACATTACCACTCTCAATATTGGATATTTTCAACTTACGCAGATTCCATGCAGATGCCTTAACTTTCCATACACTCCTTTCTCTGAACTCTTATCACCCAACTGTAAATTTTGTAACTCCCCCACTGATCTGAGACGGGATGGCGGTTTGGTTTAAATTTTTAAAGAATGTTTTCAGTGTCGGACTATACAAAGAACTACATTATAATTTCAATTGCAGTTGCTGAACTCTGATATCCTGGTAGTTATGTATGTGGTCTACAGGCCTCCAGAGCCACACAAAACTTTCTGACAGATTTCTAAAACTTCTTGGGGGGAATCATCCCCAATTTTGATCGATTTTTAATTATTGGGGATTTTAATATTCACATATTCTGCCCCTCAAACTCATTTGCAAATGACTTTATTAGTCAAACAGAAGCTTTTGATTTAGTGCAGCTTGTAAAAGAACCTAATCACATACATGGACACACTTGATCTTATAATGCCTCATGGGTTCCCTATGGGTGATATTGAGATTGACCACAGTTCACAGTTCTGACCATAATCCTATTATATTTAACATGCCATTATCATTGAATGCTATCAAACCTCACGCCTCTGACTCAGAGGATCACTGCACTAAAATTTTGGATTCTGCGGCTCCACTGAGGACTAAACAGCATAAGTTGACTCCTGAGCTGTGGTTGAATAATACCACTTGTACCATTGAGACAGGCATGTAGAAGGGTCGAGAGGAAATGGAAAAAAGACAAACTTCAGATTTCTTATGAAATCTTAAAGAATTCTCTTATTAAGTATAAGAAGGCTGTCAGAGCTGTCAGACCAAATTTTTTGACTCTTATAGCAAGAATCATAAAAATATTTTCAATACCATCAACGCTGTGTTAAACCATGTTGTCTGTGTTTATACTACAGAGTCGGTAGCTATGTGTGAGCATTTCTGCTGGTTTTTATTAACAAGATTATGCATACCATTTAACCTGTTGCTGGAGACCCTGCAGGCCATTTAAAATATACAGGTGTCTTTAGCCAGCTTACTTCTATTTCTTTTTTTTTTACATGTCATTGGTAATCAGCTCAAACCAACTGGTTCACCCTTAGATATAATTCCCCTACGGTTACTTAAACAAGTGTTCAGTTTAGTGGGTCTGACACTTTTAAATTTGATTAATAAATGCCTTGAGTTAGGAGTTGTTCCTAACTATTTAAAACATGCCTCGGTACAACCCAGACTTAGAAGGCCTAATTTAGATTCTTCTGATTTATCAAATTTCAGACCCATTTCTAACCTTCCATTTTTAGCAACATTTTTTTGTTTTTTGCTAAAGTTTTTTGGTCGATTACAAAATCTTTGATACATTTCAATCAGGTTTTAGGAAATTTAATTTCACTGAGACAGCTCTTTTAAAAGTGTTCAATAATGTTCCTTTAGCTCGGTGGTTCTCAAAGTGTTGGGCGTGCCTGCCGGGGGGGGCCCATGAGTATTGCAGGGGTGGCGCGGGCCATCAGCAGAAAAAAGAAAAGAATTAAAACAGTAAACAGCCAAAGGACGTAACTTAGAATGGGAGAGGGATCGGTGTGTGAAAGGGAAGAGAAAAACCATAAATGAAGTCTATTATTCTCTCTATGCTATTTTTCAATGTTTCAAGTGATGCAGGTGTCACGGGTTCCCAGGCGAAGGAGCTTGAAGGAGTTCGAAGGAGGCAGATATCAAATAAACAGTCTTTTAATAAATCCACTTGGGAAAAACCAGGAGAAAACAACCTCTTTACATGATGGAGACAGGACAAAGAAACTGAGGAAAGGCAGGGTTATTTATACAAAACCAAACGATGGACTAATAAGATAATTAATGAACACAGGTGGAAACTAATGAACTAATCAAGCAACAAAGGAAAACTAGGTCAAGGCAGGGAGAACAGAAAAACAGAACATACACGTGACACCCTGTGGGTTTTTTTTATTTTATTTATTATTAAAAAACATTAATTTTTCTTAATGTTTAGTGAAATTAGTTGGTAGTCTGAGGTGGGGATTCAGGAAGGGGGGGTTGGGCGCCAGATTTTTTTATAGGTTTAAAGGGGGACGCGACCAAAAAAGTTTGAGAACCACTGCTTTAGCTACCGACTCTGGGGATTCTGAAGCTCTACTATACTTTTAGACTTGAGCGCTGCCTTTGACACTGTAGGCCACAAAGTTTTTCTGTCCCGCTTAGAACAGCTGGTGGGCATTAGTGGTTCGGCCCTAAATTGATTCTAATCTATTTTACTAACTGTCTCAATCAAACATTGGCCATTTTCACTCTGGTACTGTCCCTCTGACCTGCGGGGTCCCCCAAGATTCTACTCTAGCTCCCATGTTATTTTCTCTCTATATGCTTCCACTTGGTTCCATCTTTGGTTTAGACCCTGTGGTTGCTTGCCTCTTGGATGTTAAAGCATGAATGTCCCTAAATTTTAAAGTTTTTATTTAAATGTAATTTATTTAACTTTTAATTTTTTAAGTCTGAATGAGAGTTAAACAAAGAGTGTGGTGTTAACCCCTTCTGATTACCAAAGTATACCAAACTTAAATCTTGGATTCTGGCATCTTATGTCAGGCCGTATGTGAAAAATCTGGGCGTTTTACTGGACAGTGCTTTAAAGCGTGATTGATTTAGGTTAAATTAAGTTAGATTTAGATTAAACCATAAGGCTTGTATATTGTAACTCTATCTGGGGATCAGTCAATCTTCTCTAAACCATCTTCAAATGGTTCAAAATGCAGCTGTCAGAGTCCTAACAGAAGCTTGAAAGCATGAGCATATTAAACCTGTTCTATGGTCTTCACACTGGTTACGCATGCTCTATAGGATTAATTTTAAATGGCTCTTATTGGTTTTTAAATCTTTAAATGGTTTAGCACCATTATACCTCTCTGACCACCAACCAGCAAGAGCTCTTAGGTCAGCCAATTTAAGGCTCTTAGTGGGTTCCTAAAACAAGACTAAAGTCTAGGGGTGATTGAGCATTTGCCATAGCCGCTCCGAGACTTTGGAATAGTCTACCTATTTAAATCTGAACTGCTCCCACACTATCCATTTTTAAATCTAGGTGGCTTATTATCCATGATTTAAAACTGATTCACTCTATGGTTTGTGGTTTTATTTGGGACTTTGTCTTTGTCTCAATTCTGTTAATGGCTGTTATTTAATTTTGTTTTTAACTGTGCTTTGTAAATAAACTGAGATTGAATTGAAATTGAATTTATAAAATAGCTTCAGAAATATGTAAATTTCTACATTGTCTATGTTACTACTCAGATAGGCAAGTTTGTGATTGATTATGCTGCGATAACATGGATTTATGGACATATCAGTTTTCAATTGTGAAATGTATTAATTTTCAAATTAAACTGTTATGGGCTTGTGGTTATGCAAAAATTGTGGTTATGCATAAATACAACATGTACTCATGTATCTCCTTCACCAGCATGGATATTTAAAAAAAATATATATGACTTATTCTGCACTACAAAGTCTCGTTAGAAACTTCCCCTACATTATAAAATCACCTTGCCAAAGTCAACATTAATGAGTGAGAGAAATCAGCAAGTGTGAGTCATTGGTGTGTTTTTGGGTGCATCTTAATCAGCACTCTAGTTCAGCAGTCAAGGCACTGTTCAAGGAGTTGGCCATTTTAAGGGCTGTCTCAATAGCAAAATTCAACACATCTAGTTAACGTTTGCACGTTGACGTTGTACATAGTCACGTCACCGGAAATAGAGTAATCACTGTCCCAATGTGTAGTGAGCCAGGGTCCTTACCAGTGACCTACCTGTAGATTTGTGTACATGGTATACTGCTTCACGAGCTAGGGAGCTTATTGATAAGCAACCTTTGGCTCTTCTACCCCTAACCTTAATTTGGTTGAATTAAGTTGGTTGAATTAAATAGCTTGATTATCCTCCCTAAATTATAAATAACACCTACATCCTACTAAAGCTACATTTGAAATCAGTCACTTGTTCACTGCTTTACTATTTCCATGAATAGTGCACTATATAGGACAGGTTTCTCAAATGAGGGTTTGTGAACCTCTTGGGGTTTATGAAAGAACTGCAGGGGGTTTGTAAGTTGACAAAAAGATAATTAAAGGCAGTGTAGGGGATTCAGTTCAAAAACATTTTTTGTTATGCAGGTTGAAAGTCTTTTCACACCCTGATAGCAATCCCTAAGTTAAGTTGTCTAAATGTATTTATGTCATCTGTGAAAAGCATAGGACCATAAAATGTTCGTCCAATCATATCCCTCGGCCCGAGGGCTACAATAGGCTGTTCTACCTGCCTGTTAACCTATGTATTCACATACCTCTGTGCACCCTGTTTGCACAGACATGATACGTCATCTGCCTGTTCCATTACACTATTGCAGACCGAGCAATAATAGAAGGCGTTATTATTGTAATATAATGTGCTTTGTACTGTAATGTTTTCTCACTGGTGAATGAGACGAGGTAATCTGGTAGCGTTGCATTCAACCCTCCACCAATGCCATCTCTCATCGTGTCGCTGGTTAGCCTCTAGTCTGCCTGTACATGTTCATGTGTTTTGGAGAAGAGTGATTTGCAGGGAGGGTGGGATCTTATGCTTTCAAATCTAGCTTGCTACTGCTAGCCTAGGAAATCGCCTATAGGGCTGCAAGTCGAATAAAATTTGAAAACATGATTTGGTTTAGTGCAATTATCAAACAGAAAAAACTGAAAAAGATTGCTGCATGTTTCAGAGTGAAGACACTTCTTCTGAGATGAAATGTTTATCATATCACAATCACCATACATAACAAAACAATCTTAATATATTTTAGAATATTTATATGTCACTTATATTGTAAATAAAAAACAAAGTAAAATAAATACTAAAAAATAAGGTTACACTTTATTTTAAGGTGTCCTTGTTACAGTGCAATTATACATTTAAGTACTGAGTAATATTAATGAACTACATGTACTTACTATATGGTTAGGGTTAGGATTAGGGTTTGGTTTAGGGTTACTTGCATGTAATTATGCATAATTTATTGTTATTATAATAGAAAGTGCATGTAACATATGTAACAAGGACACCTTAAAATAAAGTGTTACCAAATATTTCATGTGAAAATGGGTTTCAAAAAATGTTCAGGAACTAACAAAAATAGTTCAGGAACCACTGATATAGGGGATAGGGAGCAATTCAGAAAGTATAAATATACTTTCATTTGTGTTGAATTCGCTTTCGCTTAAATGCAATATCACACCTGCAGTCGTGCACAATGGCTCAATATCAGCATGAGACCTCGTGCTGCAGTTAATCACAGTCGTGCTGAGCCATATCACACTCCTACTCGTGATATTGCTAAGCGTGTTATGAAGCAGGTCAAACAGTTCGACAGCCTCGACAAACAGCACTGACAAGAAGAAGAGATGATAACGGTGCCATGCACCAACATAAATTCTTTATAGAAGAATTCTTTATAGACAACACATCATAACCACTACCAAAAATGTATTATACAAATGCTATAGTTTTATATTAAATCTAATAGGGGCAATCTATTTTACTAGTATCATACATTAACGTTTTTTGTTGTTTTTTTCCCCCATTTTTGAGTGCAGGCTGACAGCTGGAGGAAAAAAAAACCCTAAGTCCTGTAGCGCTTTCCAAATAGAAGAGTGAAGAGTTTATGGTTTATCTGAGTAGTAAACACATTTCAGTCTGTGTGCTAAAACTGATGCCCATACAGCCATTACAAACTCTTGCTCATGTGATATCGCTTTATTACACTCTAAAAAACGTTGGGTTATTTACTGTACCCAATATCTGGGTTAACATGTTGGGTCGTTTTGTTGGGTTATTCCTATGTTTATTGGGTTATTTCTATAACAACGCAACCAGGTGGGTTAAAAATTTTAATTCCAACGGTCGATCGGTGCAACTGCGACAGATGATACAGCAGTAAATGAGTATGTGTGCGTTTTTTTTTTTTTTTTTTTAAATTTCAAACCTATAAAAAACGGTTTCCTTACTTTTTCTGTTTGTCTCGACAGTTTTGGGGAAAATTTTACATATATTTCAGATGTTTGACAAACGCGTTCGTCTTGAAGACCAGGAGCCTCTTCATCCGGTGTCGCGTCTACTCTGAGTGAAGCTATGTCGCCTTTTTATTCAAAACTACATTTCCTTTCGTCTGGAAACTACAGTGTAAAATTAAGACACTTCGAAACACACAGAAATGAAACGCTTTATCTCTGGAAAGTTGCTTGTTACCAGTGCAATCATGTAGTGATTATTTTTAACCCACAGAGACCTACACTGATTACACGCGCCGCTACTTCAGACATGAAGAACTGAACATGGAAGAGAGCGGAGCATTATTATCATCAATTATCAAAATACACCATTATTGGTTTCAAGGTATAGTCACATAATAACCGTTCTTGTTAAATAAAAGTAATACTGTTTGTATGTACTATATAATTGTCAGGAGATCATCGCAATCACTCACGTCAGCACAGTCACCTCCTCCGACACACACCAGATCCCAATCACCCGAATTCTGATCACCTGCACCTGCATCACCAATTAAGCCCGCTATATCTTCTCACTCCACTCAGCATTCCAGTGTCCGGTCTGCCGTTCACTACCTGAACATTGCCAGACTCATTACAAGCTTTACTAACTGTTGTTTCCTTACCTCCAGAAGTCCATTCAGTCTCCGCTCTTCTGATTGATTACAAGCTTTACTAACTGTTGTTTCCTTACCTCCAGAAGTCCATTCAGTCTCCGCTCTGCCAATTCTCCTCAGCCCTGGTTCATCTCCAGGATTCCTACGACTATCACATCCAGATTACCAAGAAGCTAAGATCCCCAGAACTCTCTCATATCTCTCTTACTCACCTGCCTTCGATCCTAACCAGCACCACATTGACAAACCCCTCTGTTTACCTGAACTCCTCTTGTCTCTTGCCTGTGTGTGACAATAATAGGGTCTGAACAGGACACTGGATTTTACACAATTTCTAACGTTAATAAAAGTTCCACTGTCAAAACCCCATACGTCTTAACTATACCACTTGGGAGAAAGTACACCCCGAATCGATATGGATAAACATGTTTAATATTTTTCATAATGTGATTTTTGGTGTCCTGTATTAAAAACCGTTAGTTAATTAAAATAATATATGGAACCCACAAAACCATAAAAAATGTCTCTGTTCACTTTGTCTCAATTGGTAAATAATAACAAGTGAGATTTTAATTATATTTTGAACACTGAAGTAGGAAATGTTGTCTTCTTATGTTAATGTTTGAATTTAACTTCCTTTTCTTTGTTAATTTTAGATTGCTCTGGACTAAGGTATATTATACCCACATGTCAGGGATGGATAGACTCAACAGATAATCGCATATTGCAAGATAGAAAAGAGAACCTAGGATCTTCCTGATATTTCTTCTGGTGAGAAAATCCTGCTCTGTATTTTCATGCCAAATTGTAATATTTTACATTATGGACTGACAAGCACACCAACATAAAACAGTGCAAATTTATGTGGGTGATTTACTAACAATGCGCAAATTAAAGAACATGCAACATCTAATTTACATATCGACCAATGCAATATACGAAGAACAGCACAAATTAGCGTAGTCGCAAATAAAGAATAAAGAAATAAATAAGCCACAGTAGGCTACGTTGAAAATAACTGGAGGCCAAGAAATGAAGGGTTGCAAGAAGTTTTGATAGACCTGGAATTGCGAGACTCCTAGTTGAGGGTTCCAAGTCATCTTTTATTTCCTGAAGCAAATTAAAAATAACATGGCTTGGCAAACAATATGTTCGGACAATGTGTTCTTCTGCCATTCCAAATAAATTAATACATGCGGAAAAAATCTCCCTTCTACCACACGCTCTCTGTTCTCTGCGGTGCCTCCTCCAGCAACAATAATTGCAGCCATTTCAAGTGCAAAATAGTTTAAGACATGCTTTTTTGGCACAAATGCCAGCCATTTGACGAGCGCAAACGTTAGTAAAACGCATTGCGTGAATCATTTGAATACTCTCCTCCTATAAATTTTGCGTCTGAAAGGGAAACTCCTACAAATGCATATTCAGTAAGGTCAGGGGCAAGCCTTTTCAGTGCTAATTCTTCATTGCGCGTCTTTAGAAAGTACTATTTCAACGCCAAAAGACGTTTGCGCTGGCGCAAGCTGCTAATAAAACTGCGTCTTTAGTAAAAACTGACAGTGCTATTTTACCACCAAAAGACAGTTTGCGCTGGTGCCAGCTGTTAGTAAAACTGGCCCTTAAAGGGTTAATTCACCCAAAACTGAAACTTTATCACTTATGTTATTCCACATCTCCATGAGTTGTTTTTCTGCTGTACACAAAATATAAAAGGGAGAAAAAAAAGTTCGACAAAAGGCGGGATCGAACCCGGGTCGATCGCGTCAAAAAGCCAATGTCAAGTGCTTAACCATCTGCGCCACTGGAGCTGATGTTTTACAGTCACTTTTAACTAAATGTAAATATACACTCCGTATTTTTTATTCCATAGTAAGGGCAATTCATACAATACATTTAAACTCAGCTACTTTAATATCATCTCCGAACTTTCTACCACGACTCTGCTGTTCTTCGGCTGGTTCTTCCTGTATACGTTGATT
>NW_015548199.1:702020-732113 GCF_001515605.1 Sinocyclocheilus anshuiensis
AGGTAAGTGCATTATTTAACACAATACATTTTTGGGAATTATTTGATCCTATGTATGCATATTTACCATTTTAAACTTCTGTTTAAAGGTTGGAACAAATTTCATTCTGTATTTGGAGGAGGAGGAGGAGGAGGAGCAACAACAAAGGTGATACCCTCATGTCCTGCAGTTTTGGGATAAAATCCATCCTTCATTATTGTGGGAGAAATGGCACTGAAGCAAGACTGTCTTTTTACAAGCAGTTGATACATGGTTTAGATTATTTTACATTTTGAACATTGAATATCCCAAGCCTGTTTCAGCTGTAATTACACTGTCTGTACTAGCTTTGTTCTGTTTGTTTGTTTGTTTAGTTGTGAATTTATATTTATCTTGTAAACTGAAACAATTGCAAGTAACCTAATGTGATAAGAAAGTGATTAATAAGACAATTTCAACCAATTATTTAATTTAATAGAAGTTTTTGCAACTTTAAATGTAATAGAAATAAAGTGTTTTCAAAATATTTGTATGCTGTATATTATTATTTACATAGCAATACTAATACTAATAATACTTCTGCTACTAATAATAATAATAATAATAATAATAATAATAATAATAATAATACCAGGATGGTTAAAGCAACATTTTGGCCAAATAACCCAACAACTTAGTTATTTTATAACCCAATGCATTGGGTTACTAACTTACTACCCAATCCATTTTTTTTTTAATCCTTTCCATTTTAGTTCAGTTCTACTCTGCTATCATTTAGTCTGTCCTGTGTTCATCCATAACTGTCTGGTTTGGTTCAGCTACCAAATCAGACATCAAGAGACCATCACAACTAACATAGTTATACTTATATTAAACTGCACACTTTGTAAATAACATATCTGCACACTAATAAACATATCTGTACATTTATCTAAATAATTACATTTTTTCCTATACTTCTATTTCTGTATATAGTACATTATTACATTTTTCTTTTTATTATATTAGTGTTATATTACATCCCTACTGTGTTATTCCTATGTATGTCTGCACTATCATGTATGTCTGCACTATGTTTGTACTTTCTTCTACACTGGAAGCTCCTGTCGTCAAGTCAAATTCCTTGTGTGTGTAAACATACTTGGTAATAAAGCTCTTCTGATTCTGATTCTGATTTTATTTTTATAATTCAAGCCTTTCTTAAAATACTTCAAGAAAGGAATGTGTTCAAAAGCATATTAGTTTTCTGTGAAATCTACATTAGTATCAAGAATTGTAAAATTGTCTATCAATTTTAATTTTTTTGTATTGTAATGATTGCAATTTAAGATGATAGCTTTGTTTTGGAAGATTGTTTCTAACTGAGCTGGTGCAATGTGGTAGACTTGCAATACCAACTTGATTTTTGGAACATGAAAATCATCTTACTGGCATCATTCCTTTAGTGAACTGCTGGATGTCACTCCAAGAGTCTTCACAAATGGCCCTTATGGGACAGTTAAGGTTTACATGAGAAACACATCTAAACCTTCATTGTTGGATTTCTTGACATTGGTGTGAAACAAAACAGAAAATATTACACAGCTGACATTACCACAGAGAAGGGGGGAGAATGGGGTTTTTAGTAGCAGCTTTTAGAAGCAGAGGGAGTAGAAGAGAACGTATCTAATCAATATTTCAGAGGGGTTCTTGTGTCAGTGGCATGTGACCATCTGAACACACTGTATTGAAATTCTGTAGCACTCTAGGTAGTGGTTATAGGGAAGGAGACAAAAAAAGCGAGGGGGTGTTAAAAAAAAGTTGACAATGTCTGTTGTATTTTTTTGTTTGTTTGTTTTTAGAATTTTGCAGCAGACAACTAAAGAAAGAACCTCAACTAAATAGAGCCTTCCTCATGACAAGGTCTATTGGTCTACAATTACAAGAGATTGATATAACAACAACAAAAATAGTCCTGATTAAAACATTAGCTCATCTGAAAATATAAAACAAGTGGCTTTTTATTTCTTAATTTTGAAGAATTGCACTTTTTGCTCTTGTCCATGCAATTACTATGAATAGGTACTAACACTTCATGCTTCAAAAAGAACAAAAAAGCACATTGAAAGTATTATTTAAGTAGTCTACATCTCAAACAAATTTAAATAAGGGATCATGTACATCAGCAAGTTATTATTGCAAAGACACGGTGAATAACGTCCTGTACCACCCTGAATGTTTCAAAAACCGGTTTTGTAACAAGCAATATAATTCTGCTTTGTGTTTGTTTGTGTGTGTGTGTGTGTGTGTGTGTGTGTTACTGTTATCCCATGGAGTGGTATTTCAATCTGTGATTACGGTGAAATTATTTTTTTTTTTTTCTTTAAATGATGATGATGATAGATGTGGGCACAATGTGAAAAACAGCAGGATTGGAGAAATCCAGTGAAAATGAGCTAGTTCAGTGCGCACCCTGACAGCTCTGTGCTGGGGCAGCACCCTGTTGTGAAGCCCTAGGCAGCTGCCTATATCGCCTATGGCATTGCCTGTTGTTCTTCCATGCAACACAAAGAGAGAAGTCATGGAGGTCATTCACGCTGCTCTTTCCCATAAAATAGATGCAAACTGGGACTAAGGCTGTCAGGCTCTAAACATTACCATTTAAAATATGGTTTGGAATGACATGAGAATGATTTATGAGCTATGAATTGTGGCAGAATTTTCACTTTGGGTAAAGTATTCCATTAACGAAAAAATCCTTCTCTTTGCATTATTGTCATAAAGTATGGCACATCCTCCTTGTTTGCTGTATTTACAAGGATAGTTACTCAAATAGTTGCTTATCTGAACTTGTGAAACTACTGTACTTCTGCACAGTGCCATTTGCTCAGCTCTGTCAGGTCCCTAATGCCCTGTAAATATTGATAATCTAGCACTGTTCCAGAGGCTGGTATTCTTTAAGCCTTATCTTATTGAGTAAAAGCTACTCAACCAAAGCAACTTAAAAGTTGACCTCATTTAATGAACAAGCCAGAAAGACCTCACAATGGAACAAAAAGTCCAGCCCTAAAGAAATAATTTATTTAATAAATTCTGCATCCTGCATCAAGTAGGTCTAAGTTGATCTAACATATGTTTTAATTAATTTATTCATTCATAATGTTGATTTATGTAGCAAATGAGAATTATTAAAGTTTCAAAATATATTTTGAGACAAAGAGTTAGGTAATGACTTTCCGTTTTCTTTAAGTTAATTAAATCAATGGTTTTTCAATAGAATGAAGAAAGTTAAAGTATAGTATTTGGGGTAAAAGCGTCCTTATTGTTGGGGTCAACAGCAAAACAATTGACAAGATGATAAATAAATGGCTGACTTTCCTGTTTTTTGACATGACATGGTTAGATTCAAATGGTTAATATAATGTATTAAGTTAGGGGTGGAGATGATCTATATAATAAGTATGAATCATATTTATAATGAAACAATTACACTTAATATTATATTAAATCAAATATAAATTATTGGTTCTGTGAAGCCATATTAACTTATTATGAGATCACCTTCAAGCATTTTAAGAAGCTCTCAGAATATTATTTTTTTAATTGTGTTTTTCTGTATTTTTAAAATGAACACATTTTAATGACAAAATAAAAATAAATTAAATATATATTTTTATTGATCAAAATAAACTAATATGGTAGAAACTTTTCTGAAATTACTTTTTTAAAAAAGGGTTTTAGATTATGCAATACATATTGCGTAAGCTACATTATTTGACACAATACTAGGGGGCCCCATGCTGAGGAGCCTTTTGCCCCGAGAGTGGTATAAAAGGCCCCCCTCGCCATCTCATACATATAAATGATTTTTAAACAAAACAAATTACTTTAGGGTTTATTATTTTCTCACAAAATGTGTTACTCCATCATTGTTCAATAAAATTGTCTGCAATCATGCACTACAGAAAAGCAGTTTTCCGGTGTGCTTTTAACCCTATTGTACCCTAAAACTTTTATACAGTGGGGAAAAAAAAAGTTACTTACTGTTGGTTATAATTAAAATCAAATGCTGTAGCAAACTTGCAGAGTCTTTTGGAAATGGTTATAGATTAGGTTTTGCCTTCAGGAAAGAATTTAAAAAAAAAAAGAGAAAAACGTGTTATCTTAATGGATTCAGTGCCATAGTGAGGGCCCTCAAGTGACGCTTGGCAGGCAACAACAACAACAGACGGTCCTGGAGAACTAGGGAGATGCATCAAACTTCTAAACAGCCCAAAAGACTAGACAATGTTGAGCAAGTAGCATTGAAAGCCCATATGATGAGAGCGAAAGTAAGAAGGGACCAAAAGAGAGAATGAGAGAGTAAAAGAATGAAAGAACGTAGTCATGTATAATGTCAGTGTTTCTCTTGCTTCAACAATCTTGTAGCAATTCCCCATGTTGGAAACACGCTGCCCTCTAGCGACGCTGCCACATCTGACCTGTTATTGTACTTGTTCAGGTTTGAGGAGATCAGGTTTGCTGACTGCTATTTTGTTGTTTAATGTTTATTAATTACAACAGCAATGTTTTGACATGTCCTATATGAAAATCAATTTGATCAAAGTCTAGTTCATTTTTCCCAGAATATAAAGACTGAATTTAAAATACATCCTCTATAAATGTTTGTTAACATTTATGAGAAAGCTATCACATGGCTTCCTATAATTTTAGCTGGTTTGGCTACTCAGTGTCTCAGACACATCACTTTGAAACAAACTTGCATGACTTAGCATAGCCCAGGTCAGTGAGCAGGTGCAGACACACAGCCCACTGGGTCAGCTGAACTGTCTGAGGAAATATACATAAGCAGTGGGGAGGAAATCATCCTTTCTGACTCAGCCAATCAGACGAGGAGCGCTGATATCGGAGCGTGACAGACGTTCTGGCAGAGAGAGGGAGCAGAACATCGTCGCTCAGATTTCTTTCCCTTGGTTACATCCGGAGTCATTTCTGTGCCTTGGTTTAACATTTGACAAGTCACAATGTGTGCGTGCTATATTTACTGTATTTGCTAATTCATTTCTGTTTGACCAAGGTTTCTCCAAAGTGGATTGTTTTGTCAGATAAATTATATGCCAATTTTATTGAAATGGTATATTTGGTCAAATTTTTGTTAGCTCACATGATTTGCTTATGGAGCGCATATTTTTAAACGCCAAAACCTGGAAACAAGTTAGCATTTTAGCACTTCCATTGCCATCGTCCTGAAGTCAATATGTGTTTTTTAGATTCATAATTTAGTCTACAACATAAAATACATTAGATTTGTTTTTACACGTTTTTACTTGTCTTGAAAAAGCCGGTTGTTAACAAGTGGCTAAATGGGAAAACAAAGGTCGACAGGGACATTAAACATCATCACGCTCAACTCATGTATTTATCGAACTCATCTAGTCCACTTTCAGAGCCTATTTTTGTTCATAATCATGCTCCTGCAGACTATTCAAACTCAAACTTTCAGGGAAAATGTTTAAATAATGACTGAAACTGAAACAAAACTGCTATATTACTCTTATGTTGTAATCATTAAAGGGGTCATATGATGCGATTTCAAGTTTTCCTTTCTCTTTGGAGTGTTACAAGCTGACTGTGCATAGATAAGATCCCTGAAGTTGCAAAATAATGATTTTTAAAAAAGCATCATATGACCCCTTTAAGATCACATCATGCAATCATTGCTTTAATGTGTTCATTGTTTATGAATGTGATGTTAAATAACTAATTGATTTGTATAATCTGTAAATTTCTACCATATGGACTTTACTTTGACACAATCACCTCTGATAACAGAATTTTAACTGTAATGAAGAAACAGTGTCATTTTCTGTTAAGCTGCTTTGAAACAATATGTAAAAAGTATTATACAAATAAATGTTTTGTATAAAATATTTATGAATTTAACTGAATATGGTAAATACAGTATTATTTTTGGATTGGAAATTCTGATTAAGTCTACACACATTTTCCAACCATTTTGAGACTATTGCTTTGTTAATATTATTGTTAGAATATCTAAAATAAAGGCCCCAAAATAAAAAAGGAACTGTGCTCATCAGTTTACATGTCATATATATATATATATATATATATATATATATATATTTATTTATTGATTTAATCTATTCTTATTAAATTAAATATCTTATAGGAAACAACCAATTTAAAACTATCAGCCATACACAAGAGAGGTGGATACCGTCAGCTACTTAAACACCTTGGGATTTTTCATCCTAATTTACACCTTCACAATGGCCACAACATCGTACTGTCATAAATTTGCCTGTATTTTACTACACATTTAATGAAACCACCTGGCAGAGTGGTGAAGTGAAAGAGGTGACATCCCATTAATCTGTAATACACAATTGCACAGATGCACAGTGGCTGTAATGTCAGGGTAAAAAAAGTTCTGTCTCCTTTTATTCACCTTCATGCTTTACACCAAGTTTCAGCATCAACTTCAAACCAGGCACAATGCAAACAAATATTTGACTCCTGTGGCAGAGGAGAACAAGTGAATAAGAAACTGAATGTGGGTCTATTCCTCCAACAAAGCTATCGTATGAATTCTTAAGACTTAAAAATAGTGCATGAGTCATAAGAGCTCATTTATGACACATTCATCAGCAATCCCCATTCCCCGTTTTATTCTATGCAAAAGATCAGCTGCAAAACATCTTGTGTTTCACAGAAAAAAAAGAAAGCCATATGGGTTTGGAACAACACAAGGGTGAGTAAATGAACTATTTCTGTAGGATGTTTTGTAAGATAAGCTTATTGAAATGGATAACGCTTTCTTTAGAGCGAATATTTGTGAGTTTCTGCTGCCCCCCTGTGGTCCTTGACGGTACTATAGAAGCTGTACAGCACTCCTTCAGCTATTGTGTCCTGCTGGTTTCCTTCAGAAATGAATTTGAGGTTCATCAGAACAGAGAATTTTTATTCTTACAGTCTGAGAGTCTTTCAGGTTATTTTATTTTTTTGCAAATTGGACAAGTGGACTTTCATGTGTCTTCACATGTGTGGTCAATGGTCATGTGTGTCATGTTCATGTGTGGTCACTCTGCCTCAAAGCCCAGATCAGCAAAGTGTAGCAATGATGGTAGTCCTTCTGTAAGTTTTTCCCATCTCCACAAATGATCTCAGGTTCTTGGTCACCTCTCTTACCAAGGTCCTTTTGCAGCGATTGCTCACTTTGGCCAAACAACCATCTCTAGGAGGAGTCCTGGTTGTTCGTCATTCCATTAAGAATGGGAACCTTAAATGCAGCAGAAATGTTTTCTTAGCCTTTCCTAGATTTGATGGCTTGGTTTTTGCTCTGATATGTATTTTCAGCTGTTAGATATTATATAGGTGTGTACCTTTCCAAATCATGTCCAATTAGCTGAATTTACCATAGGTGGACTCCACTGAAAGTCTACAAAAATGTCAAAGAAGATCCAGAGAAATGGAATGCACCTGTGCTAAATTTTAAGTGTTGAACAAAGGGTCTGAATATTTACGACAATGTGATATTTCAGTTATTTCTATTAACTAAAGTTATTACAAATCTGTTAAAAAATAATGTAAAGCTGCAACAAAAAAAATGGAACCACTACAGCAAAATTGACAGTAAACCTCAATATTCACCTTAAAGACCATGTTTCTGCAAAATCCGACCACAGAGAACTCCACAAAGCCAACAAGCATGAAAAGCTGCAATTGCTAAAACTTCTTAAAATGCAAAAAGATGGTGTCAAGATCATAAAACCTGGACAGATGGAGTACCAAGATGAACTTCAACATACGCCCTGACCTTACTTGAATATTATCAAACCACTGTGGGAAGTTTGGGAGAGAAGTGTGAGAAGCCAATTCCCTCCTTTATCATCTCTGAAACAACTGACAGATGTTCTGATTCAAAGGGATTCAACATTCAAAGGGAGACTATTCAGAAGTTGTATGAATATATTCTAACAAGGTTGGAATCTGTATTAAGGGCAAATGGTGGTAAAACACCTTAATAAAGAAATATGGCCTATTTACCAGGTGTTCACATTATTTTGTCCGATCCCTGTATATCACAATATACTAGTTACAATACCAAAGTATTATACAACATTATTTATTATTAGAAATTTCACAATTCTTGATATAAAAAATAAAAATATCAAAGAAAAAATATAATACAACATAAAATAGGTCTAAAGCAATTACTTGAGACAATTAAATGGTCAATAAAAATTCAATATACAAATAAAATTGGCTTGAATTCTCTTATATGCTCAAAAACAACTCGTACATTATTTTATGATTAAATCTGAAGAAAAGCAATAAAAAATGCTGAATAGCATTTTAGTCTAAATGGCAAAATCACAATAACTGCATAATTATTTTCATCATTGGTACATAACCTGTATGTCACACACAATGCGCAGTAAACGCTTGTGCAGTGTAAATTAAGCCTAAAAGTAGGCCTTCATATCATCAAACTGTGGCATCAAATATCCACAAGATGTCTCTTTCAGACCAGTCACTTACTTTAAGTGGCAGTCATCAGAGCTAAATATAAAAATTATTAAATATTAGTTAGCAAAACGTATTACTATAATAAAACTAAATCATGAAAAGTAGTGATAGGAATATGCAAATGTTGTTACATTTACACTAATTAAATGATTTGGAATATGGCTTAAATACTGAAAGATAAAGAGCATTATAGGGAGAGGCAATTAACAAGCTATCATTGCTATAATGGAGGATAAAGGCTAACGCTGTAAGCATAAATGCAGAGTCATTCTCTCGTCTGACTTTGATTTCACCTCACTGTTTACTGACTGCCATGAAGCTGACAATTTGATCATCTGCTTCCAGGGGAAAGACTAATGAATATCAGCAGGAGCCAATTTGGAGTACTCTCAGTATTATGATGCATAATCACAGATGCACATTCAATAACTCAACCGGACAGCCTTATCCAGCCCGTCTCTGGGCTATAAACACAAGACAGACTCACTTTAACCACACAAAAAAATCAGCAGTGCTATCGACATCACGATAACTGAGATTTTAAATGCCAACCATAAAGCACACCGATCCAGAAAAGCTTTGGCAGTGCATTTCAGGAGCTTGCAAACAAGACTGTAGAGCGTTGTCTAGTGGAGTAATTCTTTACCACAGGGCTAAAGACCACTAAGGGGGGCTGCTTAAGGAGTTGTGCAAGCAAGATAAGAAACTAATATTAAAACTTTAAAACAATAATCCACTAATTATGAAACTGTTTATGAAAAAATATTTTTGTTGTCAGTCAAAGTCTTTGGACTCACCATGCTGTTGAGATCAGAGTCAAAGCTTCCACAGGGGTGTCCAGAGCTTCCCAGTGCCTCCATTCCCTCCTCGTCCCACATGTAAGTGCCTCCAGAGCTGTCTGAAGGTGACAGGTCCAAAGACGATCCATGAGGAAAATCACCTAAAGGAGACAACGTCTCATGCTCAAAGCCATCTTTACCAGCTGAAAGAAAGACAATATACTCAGTTAGAAAGGGTAATATAGCTGTTTTTTAAAGTAATCTTAGTGACAATATTACATAATTATGCTGCCTTCTAAGGTACCCTGTTTTGGCAAAAATCTAAGGTAGCATCAAATACATCCTTTGCGGAAATGCAATACAGCATTACATACAATGCTGAGAAGTGCCAATAAAAATATACACAGTATAAATGTAAAGTACATACTGAGATAAGAGAATCTATTTTAACTATGAAAAAATTGAACACTTCACCTTTCAACACTATATTATTGTATAATTTTACAGCTATTCAAGCTGAAATCACACTGGCTTGTGTCTACGAGAAAATTTAACATCAACCTGTCATTAGTAAACCCTGACGGCAAGTGCTAAACTCCTGTCAAGCCAGGCATAACTGAAATAGTTGTGCACTCATTATGATTATTATAGTAATCTGCAGGCAGCACAAAAAGTCTTTGAGGTATTTTCCATGAGTTATTCAGTGAGTCTTCAGCAAGAACCGTCAACCAAATTAAGCCTGTAATTTTATTCTTAAGAAAAAAAAATGTTCTTAAGAATATATTTGAGAACCATTCAATTATTGCATTTATGAACATTAAAGTATTTATCTTTGGGAGCATGTACAGTATCACACTCTGAAGGTAGCAACCAATGTAGGCTGCAGACAGCAAGTCAGCTAACTAGGGTTTGAACAGTCAAAATGTCAGACACAGAAACACAAAAAGTTGTTATGAGGTGTAATGGAAATAGATTGATTCTCAGTCACACCTGCAAGGCCCATCCCTGCCCAGTCAACAGTTTCGGATAAGAAGGTGTGCAGGCTGGTCACCGATGATTCCTCATTGCACTTGCTAATTAGAGCGTTGTCATCTTTACATAGTCCAAAGTGGTCTAACCCCTCATTGAGGACAGGCAGCAGGGTCTCACCTCCATTCCCGAGATTATCAAAGTCATCCATGTACTCTTCACTAGTGTCATTGTGCTCCACAGAGGAGGACGATGATAGCGACATGTCCTCCAAGGAGGGGCCCAGACTCCCCTCAGCCTCCTTTGCTTCAAAATAAGTCTCATTTGGGGAAGTTTCAATACTTTCAATGTTGCTACTTGGTTCTGAACTGGTTTCTGCTATCTTTGTAGTGTCTTGGACATTTTTACTCAATTCTGTGTCTTTTTGGACAATTCCAAGGAGAACAGGGCAGGGATGTTTGGTTAGTGTTGGACATGTAAGTCTATAACTGAGCACAGAAGGTTTTTTACCTGAAAAGCTGGGTAAAAGGGATTTCTTTATTGTGTTCGTTTGCAAAAGATGACTGCTAGTAGTTACAGCAGGCCTTGGAATTCCATATTTATTTACTTTCTCTTCGGATAATACTGTATTTGGCTGTATGAGGGATGATTTCGCTACTGGAGACTGTGCCAATGGTCTGGGAAGTTCTTTAGCAAGCTCTGTAGCTTTGTTAAAGGAGAAGGAACGGGTAATAGGTGGGTTGGTGGGGCATGTTGCCCTCTTGAAGTGGGTGAAACTCTGAGAGCGAACTATGCTGTCTTTAGAGTCAGACTTGATGCTGTCGTTGGACAGGGATAGTTTGCTCTGCAGGGTTCTTTGTTGGGATACATGACCAACACCTGGCCCTGAGGAGCCACATCGCCCATTACCAACACTTACTCCTTTCTGAGAAGCCATGTCATTATTCAGGGGATTCCCTGTTAAGAGGAATTTCGGAGTAGTCATGCGGGGAAAGGTTTTAATAGGCTGGGGTATGCTCCTGGGGCAACTACTTCGTGAAGTGGGGACTGCATTTTTACATTTTACAGCAGCTGCAGGGGAAGGCTTTTTAGTCACCATCACTGGTGTTACACTAGTCTCCTCATCCAAGCTGTCAGAGTGTTGAACTTTATTTCCAATGTCCTCTTCACCCTTTCTCCAATTTAGGGATTGTAGACGTGTCAAATTATTGTGCCTGACTAGAGGTCCACCTTTGGACTCTGGGGCAGATCCTTGGGGAAGGGCGGTCATGGTGGTGCCTGAGGGACAGGAAGCAAACTTGGGCAACCTGGAGACCATGTTGAGCTGTTTGACAGCCTTCCTTTCCATCAGATAGGTTCGCCACCATGGATGTGAGGACAGAACTGCAAAAAAAGAGGAAAGAGAGGATGAAATATGAACCAAGCAACTTGCTTGCATGTTGTACACCAGGGGTGGCCAATTCTGTTCTTGGAGATCTACCTTCCTGTAAAGTTCAGCTCCAACCCTGATCACAACCAAACCAGCTATTTAAAAACTTTAGAAGCACTTGATTACAGACAAATGTGTTAGATCAGGGTTGGAACGGAACTCTGCAGGTTAGTACATCTCCAGGAACAGGATTGGGCACCCCTGTTGTACAGAAAAGCCAGTGGTGCAGCGCATGGATATGCAGGGAGGGTATGCACATATAATATCACATTAACAACTCATGGGCCCTTTATTATTATTTTACACGTACATTCTGTTCTACTGAAGTGATGAAGTTCTAAAGTGATGATGCAAATGAGGGCAAATGAAGTTTCATCATATCATAATTTGACAGGGCATAGTGGAGGAGAAGGTTTTCTGCAAGAAATCAATTAAATATGGACCTCACAAATAACTATTTTTGCCTTCAGAAGACTTTCAATCAGAGCATGGTAATCAGAGTATGGACTGCTAGTACTAGCACTGTGTATGGACAATAACAACAACAGCATTCTGCAAAACATCTCCTTTTAGAAATGCTATCGCAAAAATATTTTTGGGAATGTTCGTTTGAACTATGGTTTCAGGAAACAGCAAATCATTGAACTATGTTGGCAACGATGAAACTTGCAACTATACTAGGCTAACAATGCTTTTAAGAAACGCACCCCAGTTTAGTTCATGGAGTTTTCTTCTAACAAGAGTTCTGATCTTAATCAGAAAGACATAGAAAATGTGCAGAGCAGTGGGGCGCCAGGACCAGAATTGAGAACCACCTTATTCCTTGTCCTCAGACTTCCCCTTGTTTGAAGGGATTGACATGAGGATCTCAACAATAAAACCATTAAATGCAGTCCTCGTGGCTTTGAAATTACAGGCAAGTGATATACAAGGACTTTAAAAATTGTCTTGATATTTTTAACAAGAAGACATCATATGAGAGGTCCAACCTTCCAGACAATACTCTTATTAAGATCAGAGAGGTGAAAGCCACGTGTGCATTTGGATGAATATTAACCTGATGCAGGGGTACAAAGCATTACACAATCATTACGTTACAAATGTTCAAAAGCCCTGTCTGTGCAATGAATTCACTGGAGGGATAAAGTATGACCAAGTGGAGATAATGCCCTATTGCCAAGAGTTGGTGGATACAAAGTATCTATTCAGGAGCAAGACAGAGCAACATGCCCTGTGACTAACTGAGATCCATCAGTACTGGAAGCATGTTATGTTCAAGCCTCTAAAGTATTTGTGTATAGTTGCAATGAAAAGTCTGTAAACCATTTTGGATTTTTTGATCTGACACAATCTTACAAAACTAACAACACACAAATAACCAAAGAACTTAGTGACCCATTGAGTTTAGTAACTTAAATCATCCTTTAGCAGCACCAAAAACTCCACCAAATGTTCCCTGTAGCTGCTTATAGGATTTGCACAACATTGAGGATACATTTTGGACCTTTCCTCCCTACAAATGTGTTTCAGTTCATCAACATTTTCTGGGTTGCACAGCTCTCTTCTGGTTATGCAGATTATTCTTTGTTTTCTCTAAGCTTCTAATAAATCCATATGGTATCACAAAGATCTTTGGGACATACCATGGTAAGTAAAATATCATGGTACTTGAATTTTACAATCATTCGTTATAGGAATAATGCTATGAACTACACTAGCAGAGTTTAGTTTTTTAGGGTTGCTGAACAAGCAATTTTATATGCAGAATTAATAGAGCGCTACCATGATGATTTTTGTAGGCCAACACAAGTTAAGAAGTTAGAATTGCCTTGGTTCCCTTGACAAAAACTAACAGAATTTTCCCATTGGCTCTTCGAATTTCACAGAAAATATGCTCTGTAACCAACAAACAAAAAATGCCAGTACTAATGAACTTGCGATCAGAAATTGCCTTTACCTGTTGTACTCTATTAGTTAAAAAAAATAAAAGTACCAATTAATAATGATCAGGTTTACACCTATCTTCTTTAACTTATCCAACAACAAATATGACTGAGGAGCATTAAAAGCCGAACTAAAATCAATAAAAAGTATCTCTTATCTATAAGCAAATTGTCATGGGTTTAATTTAAAATTTACCTCAGTTTTCAATAAAGACATGAAATATTTCTCAAAACATTTCATTACAACTGAAGAAACATGTAAATGAAACTAAAATCACTATTCTCAGCTGGGCAAGACTTCTGTGGTAATGGGGTAATCACCATTTTTTTTTCCACAACGCAGAAACCTTATGTGAATCGAATGAGCATTGGAAAAGTGTGCACCAGACTGGGCCAAGCTCTTCAGCACAAGTTTTTAGGAGGCAAGAGAAAAAAATTTCATACGGTCCTATATATTTTTAATGCATATCTGGAGGAACAACAACTCTGCATTAGAGCTGTCCCACCTCAGGCACCATACCCATATCTATAGAGTCTAAAATTATGTTGCAGCCATTCACTACATCCATTACAGCCATTACTCCAATATTCAGTGTCACATGATCCTTGAGAAATCATTCTAATATTCTGATTTGGTGCTCAAAAACATGTTATTATTAATGTTGAAAACAGTTGTGATGCTTAATATTGTGGAAACTGTGACACACATATAAAATGTATTTTATATACAAGAAAAAAGTGCCAAGACAGCCTACAAGAACCCACATGACAAGGAATACTGTCATGATGAGAATTCCAGGAAGTTATTTTTGATCCTGCTGAGTCACTGAAAAGAGTGAAGCTGGATTAAAATCCACTGGACTAAACAATTAAAGATCTCACAGAATAGTCTATGCACCTTCTTTAGCTATTTACTTACTTGTAAGACACACATTTGCTTCCCATCACTATTTGCATTTGCACTGTATGTTGTGCTAACCGAGTCAATGTGTTTGCAGTCAAACTCCCGGGCACACCTATGCGTACACATGACACATGAGGCGGTGCAAAAGGATGCAAGCTTGAGAAATCAAATATTGTCTGTAAAAGATCAACAATAAGACAAATTAAGACAAAATGACAGACATATAGCTCACAGATATGACAGATATGACTCACTGATAAAATGTCAGAAATACGAACAGTGAGGCAAATGGTAATGATTGCTGTAACAGTCAACCTTGCCTACCCACACACATCTGTATCATTTACAAGACAAAAATATTACAGGCCTATCACAGTATGAGTAACTATCGATCTGTGTGTGTGTGTGTGTGTGTGTGTGTGTGTGTGTGTGTGTGTGTGTACTGGTATATATGATTTATGAGGACACAAATGTGTATTGACATGGGTACTACAACGTAAACATGGTTTATGAGGACACTTCCTGTGTCCCCATAAAACAAAAGGCATAAAAAAAAAAACACAAAACGGTGTTTTATGAAATTCAAAAATTGCCAGTAGTTTTCTGTAAGGGGTAGGTTTAGGTGTAGGTAGGGCTGCACGATTATGACAAAAATCATAATTGTCGATTATTCCCTTGAAATTGTAATTGCGATTATTTATGTAATTGCGATTAGAAATTCGATTAATTGTGCAGCCCTAGGTGTAGGCACTGTAGGGTTGGTGTAGGGTGATAGAAAATACAATTTGTACAGTATAAAAACCATTACGCCTATGGAGAGTCCCCGACTATGACTATGAATTGTTAAATAGACACTTGACTTGCATTTAAAATGCTTTCCATGCATATACAATAACGTTTGTACATTTAATTTGATGTGGATACCAAAATGGGACACCTCATCTGGTACCAGTATCACAATACAATCATCATTTTTATGGTAATTCAAAACCATTTATATGAATTAAATACTTAAATACTACTTAAAGACAAATAAAATTTAAATAAATAAAAAATTATAAATAATAATAAAAAAAAATAAAAATAAATAAACTCAAACGTTCCAATAAAAGTTCCCACTCTAAATTCCGATGGAATGAGACGCATTAGAAGCAGCATTTGAAAGCAGCATAGCTGATTTACACCTGTGACACACATCAGATGAATTCTTAATGTGGCAAACTGTGATGTTGCTCAGCAACTGTAATTAACTAATTGCTGCTTTACATCACACCCTTAATAACAAGTTCTTCCTTGTCTTGACTTGTTTGAGGTGCATCCCAATCTGTTTTCACATTTCTCCGTGTTTCTTTGACACTCTCATGTGTAATGTAAAGCATTCCTGCCCAAATACATACTGTGGTATAAACAGCATAACATAATCTGCACAGTCCACTGTCACACCACCTAGCTTTTCACAAAGTTAAAAAATTCCAGAGGCTGTACATCCCATCATCTTTCAACACTTTTTATAATTAAGGCCATTACTCAGCTGATTCATAATGGTACAGAAAAATATAATGCACAAAATTACAGACTATTTATTCATTTATTCATTTATTGGATGGATGGATGGATGCATAAATTATGACAGAATGTTCATTTTTAGGTGAACTACATTAAAGGGTTAGTTCACCCAAAAATGAAAATTAGCCCACAAAAGCAATGCAAAACGAGCATAAAATTATTCACTGGCTATTTTTTTTCTAATTGGGGCAAAGAAAACAATATCACTCTCGTTGTCTCTTTCAGCTTACTCAGCACCACAGAAGCATTTCAACAAGCACTATCTATGCTTACTTACCCTATAACAAATACATTTTACTGCCTCATTCTCATCACACACCTCTCTGCCCTTAAACGGTTAAACCCATTGTAGCTGTAGGCAAGAATGTCACCAAATATTCAGAATTGGAAGACCAAATGTCATTATATTTAAACACTGAACCCATACCAGTCAACTTCAAATCTGAATATTGGAGGGAGAGACAGAATATTAGGGGGATTTACATTGTATATTGTAATTTGTAATATTGTATATTGTAAAATCAACATGAAATGGAAGTTGCAGCTTACTTAACTAGCATATTGTGATGTATTTCTGAGTGAAACGACTTATCGAACAAGAAAATAGATATCTGCATGCCATTGGATTAACTGCAGCATACACTAGCAGAGTCATAAACATTACGTACATTAAAATATGAACAGTTGTTCACAATAAGACCAGTGACTTGAATTTAGAATTATTATTTTTTTATTTCATACCAAAAATCGCATAAGCAAGAATGTGGTAACGTTGTACGTAAGAATGGCTGTGATTCAGCCACACGAACAAGGGAACAGCTAATTACAGATAATGCTGATAAATGGCCATAACAGCTTTGTAGTGGCAGTTAATGTGTTAAAATATGAATTTAACATTAACAATCACATTACTTGAAGGGCTTTGATAACATATCTGTGAAAATAAAAGATGTTACAAAAGTGTTTCGAAAAACAAATGAAAATAAGTGCACATATGTGCGGGATATTTGTAACTGCCATCAAAGCTTGCTATTTAAAATAATAACACATCCTCTGCATCCCCCACGTATTCTATGCCCATGCATATATGTATTTAATTAAAGCTGCAGTCCGTAAGTTTTGCCACTTTGTCGCCATCTCTGTTTGAAAACCTGGAATTGCAGTTACTTGCGGAATTATCTTCCTTGCGTGGGTTGTACTCTGGCACGGCTCCAGCGCGGATGAATCTAATGTTTTGAGGAGTATGTGTGGCAGTCAGTCACCGCACCGGTGTGAATCCTATATTAGTAATCACAGATTCTAGCCTACTTCTTGGAATAAATGACCCAAATAAGAATTTTCGCCGGATATTGTCATCTGAACAAGTAAGTAACAAGTCTGCCACGTTTGTTCTGACCAACTGAGGAAAAAAGCATTACAATAAATCGTGCTACCACGATCCGCCACCTGCAGGATCCTCACATGTGATAGCCTAGGAGCCAGGACAAATTCTTTATGTTTACAGAAGTGACGTAATGACACAGCAGCATGCTCGAATTTCCCGCGAAAACCTACCCGTACCACTCAAATTAGAAAACATTATAAGCTAACCGTTGTGAATCGGGCTAAAGTAAGGCGATAGTTTTGAACACTGGCTGATTATGTACTTGCTCGGTCTGCAGCTTTAAATCGCAGCCTTTGCCATTTGATAATTGAACTACAGTAGTAAGCCATTTTGTGATTTTGGTTTTATTCTGATCAATTGGGCAACCCTAAATTCAACTGAAAAATGAGGGAGTGTGCGAAACGAACCATCCAGTGTGTGGAACTTCTTTTTTATACTGTTATACATCCATTTCAAACAAAAAAAATTGAAGACTGGTGGAAAAATGAATGTTTTGCTGTTTGGGGCTATGCAGTAGCTTCATTTGCTTTTACCTGCACCTCTTGGGCTGGTAGAAGACATGACAGGGTGATGACTGCTTTGAAAATCACTCCAAAATCTCATATTTAATGATGCAGAGTCAGGTCTAATGAAAAGACTGAATATAACAAGGTTAAGGCCCTTGCTGTAGGTGTTTGATTGGTCCATCAAATACTGGGAAAACAAAGCACATGCAATATGTAAAGAGCGCTTTAAAGCCACCTGCAGGCACTAGACACACCTTAGTAGTAGTATCCTACACTATGTGTCAGATTGGTGATTTATGACCTGATTTATGACCTGATTTATGACCCCCTGTCAGCGTTGATTATTTATTACTCCACTAGATTTAGTCATCTTGTTCGGATTGCAGATGACGCAATTCACATTTTGTTTGTTTGGCTGTATTTGTTTTAAGACTCCTCGGCAAGTTCATGCTAATCCTTGCATGGGATAGAGAGCATGACGAACACATACCAATTCATTTAAGAAAATTATTAAACATTTGACTGAACTTTTTATTATTTTGACAAACCACCATTTCAAATTATTTCCCCTGAGGTGTTTATCCTCAAAATCTTTTTCATCACAACGACATTAAACATTAAAGAATATTATCAGTTACTATCGCCATCTTCTTTGACTCAAATAAAGCAACATCTCTGGTGTACGTAAGCATCTACAATGTGTTCATGTGCTAAACATCTTTGTTTCTCCACTTCTGTCATATTTGTTAGATGTAATGCAAACACATTTGAGAACTATGATGTTCCACACTTTTGTTAAGGTTATAGAAAAAAATCAAACATAATCTTTTACATAGGAATTATCTAAGATTTATTTTATTTGTGTTACTTATTTATTTTATTTGTGGCTTGTTTTAAAATGTAAAAAAAAAAATTGTTATTTACATTTACATTATATTTACATTTTGTAATTTAGCAAACGCTTTTATCCAAAGCGATTAACAAATGAGGACAATAGAAGCAATCAAAACCAACAAAAGAGCAATAATTTACAAGTGCTATATTAGTATATTATAGTGTTATATTTCAATTTCACAAAGACACGTGCACACATTTAATTTATAATTTGTTTTAAATCTCATTTTGTAAAAAAATAAAAAATAAAAAGATGAATCGAATCGAATCGTGAAATCAAAATTGTGAATCGAATAGTGAGTTGAGTGAATCATTACATCCATAGTTGATACTGATTTAATTTGATTGGTAACAGCCCTATAGTGTCTTACTATTTAAATTTATTTATTAAATTTAAGAATTAGACACAAAAGATGCACACATTTAATTAGGCTAGAAAAAAATTGGCCTCATGAAGCTAAAAAAAAAAAATCTAATAAACGTATTAGAAAAGTTCATCTCTGTTACTCCAGCAAACTAACCACTGCACAGAATATGAAGAATATCAAAAGTTTTGGGAGTCAGCTGTCCACAGCAGTCCTAAAATATACCAGCAGAATAACATGCTCAGCAAAATATTGTCTAATTATTGCCATCAACAAAATTCTAGAAAATATTGAGATATAATTTGTCATTATTGCACAACCCTAGTTTACACAAACACCAATATGCTGATAACTACAAAAATCATCTTACTGAAATGTAAACCAATAACATGACAACACAAGAAAGCCATGTTTTCGAGACATCTTTTCGATCAGATTATTCCCCGGGAAGTGACAAGATTCTGTGTATCCGACCCAGAGTATTACACTGCAATGAATTGCAATTTTAAATAAAGCATTAAAAACCCCAGATTTTCAGCGAGAAACCTGTACAGACCCATATTCTTCTATTATGTTTATAGTTTCTACAACTGTACCCTAACACAAAATGCTCACTCCTGCTGAATGGTAATTAAATGAATTATTTAGTAGAACACGTGTGACAAATTCAGGTCCTAGAGGGCCACTGTCCTGCAGAGTTTAGCTCCAACCAGCTCCAACACACCTGCCTGGAAGTTTCTAGCACTCATAAAGGCTTTGATTAACTGGATCAGGTGTGTTTAATTAGGAATTGAGCTAAACTCTGCAGGACAGCGGCCCTCCGGGAGCTGAGTTTGACACCCATGCGCTAGAGAAGGGGTGTCAAACTCAATTCCTGGAGGGCCGGAGCCCCGCAGTTTAGATTCAACCCTAATTAAACACACCTAATCCAACTAATCAAGTCCTTCAGGCTTGCTGGAAAACTACATGGTATGTGTGTTGGAGCAGGGTTGGAACAAAACTCTGCAGGGCTTCAGCCCTCCAGGAATTGAGTTTGACACCCCTGCACTAGAGGAACCAGGTTTTGTGTGCTTTGTTTATTTAAATGGCAGGTCACCTGCGCAACACTCTGCACACATCCAGCCTCATCTTCTTAACTAAAACACCTGACACAGTTTTTGCAAAAGCTGTTAACCTACTTTTTCCCAGCATGTACTGTTGATGAAAAGTAGGCAATTGTCTGTTTGTTATTTGTTTTGCCATATTGTGTTTCTTTAGAATTGTGACTAGGTTTTCCTCCGAAACTGTGAATGACATTTTTGCATACAGTGCATGCAAACAGCAGCGAACGACCAACAAAAACACAGCACACACTCTGATCCCTATATATGGCTGGACTGGAGTACTCGTGGAATTCTAAACTTCCAACAGGATCACCTCCTGAACTGAAGCGTTCCAGCAGCCATTTTAGGCCGCATTTTACACTTCAGGGGTGTATTCCAGAAAGGAGGTTCAACAAACTCTGAGTTAAAACTTTAACTCTGAGTTGACTTACCCTGATAACGTGATTACAATTTAATAAAAACGTTAGAAATTGATAATTATATAACATTTCCTTTCCACTGTTATTAAAACAGCGAATAAATTATATATAGAAAGTGACATTATCACTAACATCGATCTATCGCGAGTTTAAGCACTCACAAAAAAAAAAAAACTATCGTTATAATCACTGTAGCTATATACACTGTTAAATGAATCTCTTACTTACATTGTATGTACATCTGCGCTTTGTTGTTTATGATGAGAGAATTCGCAAGAGTCCAGAATTCAATCAGTGAACGCGCGCACACTCAACAAAACTGATGAGTTTGAACGATGACTCATCTGAACGCTTCTGATTGGCCATTGCATTCCTAAGCTCAACAGATATGTGTGTGATTGGTTCAAATGCGCAACACTGTAAAAACGCCTAAAATGAAATACGGTGCAACATGCCGCAATCGACACTGTCTGTTCATATTCACTTTGTTACCAACAGACGTAATAGATTTAATTTGTTTGTGCAGTGGCATTTTTGTCCAATTTAGTGGCATTTTTGCCCCAAGTACCCGTGGTCAGGGGAAGGCTAAGCCTATGGTGTCAACAACAGCTGACACCTAGACCTAAAACGGGTATCCAATCATGTTCCTAGAGAGCCACCTTCTAGCAGAATGTAGCTCTGTAGCAGCCAATAAACACACATGAATCAGATGATCAAGGTCTCTTTCGCAGCTTAATAGACAAACAGTCAAAATAAATTAATAATAAATAAATTGTAAAATATTGGCAAGATGAGAACTTGACCCATTTTTGTAAGCATTCACTTAAACACTGCACTCACTTAAACAGTGTAAACGGGGGAAAATATGAATAAATATGTCAAAATATTGTACCTATGCTATTTTGAATGAATTCTCACAATGTGATTTGTGAAAAAATGCATGATAATGGGGCATAAGCAGACTGTAGGAAATTATGGATTGTACGAATTCATATAATTTTTTCCACAAATTTGCACCAAAAAAAAAATGTCATGAAACTGTGTTGGTATATGTTCTGAATTCTAATCGAACAACAAAATAAAAAGAGAAAATCACCTACTGCTCTTGACTGAATAACTTTTAATTAATTTGAATTCAAAGACTATGCCGTGTTTTATTTTATATTTGATTCGATCTTGAATTTCTTTCTTGAACAATGCTGCTCACTAGGGTAATGACATGGCTTTTTTATTATTATTACGTTTCTTGAGGTTCATTTATTTATTATGTCTTTGAGAACTGTAAAACAGTATATCATGTCAATAATATACATTGTGATATAAGATGCATTTATCTATGCACTGATATCACAAGTGGGACATTTCTTCTCTATGCACAGACATCCTCTGGCTTGCCCAGACTGCACAAACCACACCCAACCATCACAAACCCTGCCAGAGAGGTTAAAGCATGAATTATCTATGGAGATCAGATATCGGAGAAAGCCAAGAACAGCACAGGGAACAGTTTATATTGGGGGGGGAGGAAACACATCGTAATTATATTTAGCACATGGATCTTTTTATCCTGTATGTTCTAAACCACAGCAAACAAAACTGAAGCACTTTACTAACTAGTATCAGTTAAGCTTAACTAATTGACTAATCATATTAGACAAAAACCCGTCTAATCCCCTTCTTATCATGAAAGCTACGTGAGAGAGTAAGCAAAGATCAGCATGGTCATTATTTGCATCATACAGACTACTAAAAGTCATCTAAGCTCATTATGCAAGAGCTCATGGATCATTAAAGATTATGAAAGATCATTATTGGCCTCACGGTTTAGTCTTTTTGTAGTGAGGTAGTGTCACATTACCTAAAGGTCATCATTACCTGTGTCTGACCTTTCGAAACACCACAAAATTGTTCACATCAACTGCTTGAATCACTCTTATCACACCGAAAAGTTGCATTGCAGAAATGCTGAAATAACATTAATTGTTTTGTTGCTGTTGCTCTTTGGAACAATCAATTGACATAGCTATCATGGAAAATCCTTCAAAAGATGCGTTATATTTCATTCATGCAGACACTTAATCAGGGGAAAATTAAGCATATCGAAAGAATAAGACATCTACAAGTTTAATAAGAAATAAGCACCCAACTTAAAAAGGGAGGAAAATTACATTAAAATATACAAAGACAGAGTGGAATTGCCAGACATATAACATGATGAGTAATGGATGAATTCTCTGATAGACTAAGGTCATTCTACAACTGTTTTTATATTTCCCCCATTATAATAATAATAATAATAATCATGTCAAATCTGTTCTGCTATATTAACAAATCTTTTTGATGTCAAACTAAATAATTGTAGGGTTTTTAGTTGCTTCATATATCAATAAATGGCTGTCACATTATTTTGTAAGTGGTTTATTTGGTGTTCTTTTTCAGAACACAACATTTTGATTAACAACCTATCACAAATAACATAACAGAGAAACTGAAAATACAAAATGATTAGTTAAAAAGTATATTTCATACAGAACCACTGTATGAAATACAGTTTATTTCATTCTTTCTCATGAAATAAATTTTACAATTTACATACAGAATATGTCAATTGTTTTAAGTTTTAGACATTTCACCTTTTACCTATTTCATTTAGTCAAATACACTATTTATATACTATCACAACAAACTGGCAAAATGTGTGCTTTGCTGCATTAAAAGAAAAATGCATATTTACATTATCTTCATAAATGACTTTCAATGATTAAATAAACTACAAAAAAAAAAAAACATGATTATTATTGCAAAATTAAGGTAAACGCGTCTGTGTGCTCAAAAGCGAGTTTTTTTCTTTATTTTTCTTTTTTTTCTTTTTCTTTTCATAATAATGTGACAGCATCTGCCACTGCAAGTGTAGAATGACCAGGGAATGTAAACAAAGTCAAAAGCACATCAACTCACATCAAATCACTGTGAGCAAACTATAGTCCATATTAACATAGATTAACGTAGTGTAATAAGAACAACAGAAAAACTATAAAAACGCACAGTCAGAAGGAAACCCACACCTTATCTGAGCGGCCGCCTGTACGATTTCATCCGATTGAAGGCGAATACAGCTGGGCGTGGAAATCCACCACAGGAGTCAAGCCCGTTTACTGCTTCCACCTGATCCAATGCTTAGTCGAGATATACAGTTGTCCATGCATAGGAAGACTAGCTCTTCTCATCGCATTCTATGTTATTGTGAAGTAACGTCCTGCCGGCATGAGAGCATGTTGTATGAAAACAGCGGACACTGACGTCAGCATTCCTCATACTGCGGGTATACCCGGACATGGGCGTTTCTTAGCGGCGCGGACGTTGTTTCTGATTTGGAAACAACGATTCTATCCCTATCATAAGAAGATACCGCATTTGGCTGCAAGTACGCGCCCCCGTCTGGGAACGGTGCTTTTAGGAAGTCAGAAGCAATAAAATTCAGTATCTTTTAAAGCAATTCACTGTTTTTGAGCGCTGGAGACACCAGTGCTGTAAACACCGCGCTCTGCTGGTCAAAAAAGTGTAAATGCAACTCAGTGACACCTTTTACAAACTAATTCATGTTTTCACGTGTTCTTTCTTATTAGTGCTGGACTGGTTTTATTATGTAGGCTAGCTATTTTTAGGGAGAGCTTGGCTAATCAGGCCAGTTAGAGTCAATTAGTTCACTCTTTCTTATGCACGTCGTTAAAACTAGCAGACAAAAGTAGTGTGATTAGAAATGTTTAAAGAAAATCTATCGTTCCAGTGTTTATTCATATTTTTTCTGAGAACCTCAGCTTGGAGTTGGAAAAATATTCTTTCTCATGAAACAAATTGCAGGAATTGAAAGGTATTTATTAGTTGGAACAGATGATGAAGTAGGCCTATCATTTGGTGTTTTGCCCACTACTCCACTGGATCACCAAAAACATACTACTATACTCCAAGAGGTGCAACAACTGTGGCACAGTGGACTCTTTGTATCTCATCTATTATTCCTATTGTTTTTTTTTACATTTATTCGTTTAGTAGCCTATCTTCTCTTTGTCTCCTGTCCTCTTGCTTAAGCGTTTAGGGTGGTTCTGGTTTTAGCAATGTAGATGGCATGGATCTGTGTTCTGCATTAAGAAAATAACCTATGTAGTTCTTGACGGCAGCATCAGCTTTGGCGTTAAGACTAAAAGCTAAAGTCTTAAATCCAAAAGTGTCGCCTTGTCTCATTATGGACTTGAATGCTCGGAAGCTTAAAATCTGTTAAATTGTTAATTCTTTAATTTGCTGTTGATTGCAATTTGTGCTCTCTCGTTAATTCTGTTATGTACACTTTCTTGTCATTCCAAATATTGTTTTTTCTTCAGTTGGACAAATCAAAATGTTTTATTTTGTTTTGGGTTTTTTTAATAATGTTTGTCTGTATTTGTCCAATACAGTAATTACAATAAAAGACCTGAAAACAGCTGTCCATCAGCAGTCCCCATCTGACCTGAGCTTCAGGGGATGCAGAGAAGAATGGCAAAAAATCCAGATGTGCAGTTTGTCACATTATACCCAAAAAGACACATTAAATACCCACTATAGCCAAAAAGTCTGTAATCGGCACCAAAGGAGCCTCAAATACGTACTGTGTTAAGAGTCTGAATAGTTATCACGTGTTTTTTACTTTGTCATTAGGGGTATGGAGTGTAGATTGGTGTGAATTTTCTCTAATCATTTTACAATAAGGATGCAAAATGTGGGGGGAAATGAAGGGGTCTAAATACGTTCTGAATGTGCTGCAGGCCTACATTTGCCTCTCGAACAGCAGGTGTCACCAGCATGCAGTGTTTCAAGTGCTTCGAAAGAGTGAATTATTTTGTGAACCGTTTGGTTCAATTGACTCAAAATTCAAAAGCTGGTAGTATCCCTATGCCCTACTCATGCTGAAGAGCATATGGCAATCTGTTTTAGCATTTAATGTCCCTAGTTCTACCATTTGTAGTTTGACTAGTTAGAAAATTCCCATTCCAAATACCTATTCTGAAATTTTGACTCATCATAATTGCCATTAAGATATTCTATGTTATTTTGGCTAGTCATAATGTACATTGAAGATAAATCTGCAAAAAAATATTTTGACTAGTCATAGGCCTACTTAGATTGAAAGTATTTTAGTGTTGTGGCAAGTGAATTTGTGGCATTACTTAACTCTGGCATTACTTGCCAACCCACATCCCTCTGATCCCGATATAGATTGTATTACTATAATTAAAAATCTTTTTAGAAAAAACATTTTCTTACAAACTTATGCTATTTATTTTGATAAAATACATCATGAAATATTGCCTAATCATATATGGGTAACAAAGAAATCATAGCTAGCTTTAAACTACAAATGATGATTAATGAGGTTATACAACACTTACTAAAAGTCACTATCAATCACTACTGAGTGTTTGTAGTAATACTTCTGACTGCGATCCAATGTGGATTTTGGTCAAATGATGAAGAAGAAATATGTCAGTAACTTTTCATATTTTAGGTAGGCCTATGCAATTACAACTTCTGTGGGGCGTGAAGGGAAAGTAATGTAACTAGTGTAACTAATTACTGTTGCCAGAAAGTAATAGATAAAGTAATAATATTACATTTGAAAGGAGTAGAGTAATAATAAATTAAATATTTGAGTAACGAGCCCAGCACTGTTTATGATATCTACAAATGAGTTGTGACCGGGTGAGCTAGACCATTTCTATAGTCTTTGGCTAGACCCCTTTTCTGGGGAATAAGCCAAAGTTAAATACCACGCGTGTCCCAGTAAAATATTACTGCTATATACTTATCAGTCAATATGACCGACCTGAGAATCATTTTATCTGCAAATTTCAGTAATAAAGTCCTGTTTTCTTTTAGCTGTTCAAAATCAAAACGATAACCCGATTCGCGAATTAATCATTATTTTGATCTAATCAGTCAGAAGGGTTTGCATGGGGGTCTAAATTGTCCGATTTGGTTCATTCGGACAGTTCACTCGCGCACTGCAAAGTTTGCAGCGGAATATTTTATAACACAGAAAACAAAAAGAGCGCTGGATGGTGTGGATATTTACATATAATCCATTGAAGAAAACAAAACTAGCAAATGTCTTTTATCATTTGTCAAGGACTAAGCAGCTCTTTATTGCGTGTACACCTTGTAACCAGGTAAACATGAAGTTTCGTGCTGAAATTTGTGCGGTTTCTGTAGTAAAGCCTTACTTTTTTTATTTGATTGGTTTTCTCAGTCATTTTAACATTTGCAAACGTTGTTAAACTTGAAGCAGACCACCCTAAAATGCAACTTTTTACACTTGTTGTCATCCTAACATGAGCCGTGAAAAATGGCGTGCAGTAGAGCAAATCAAGAATACCGTCTCGGGTTACCCATGTAATTATGGTTCCCCGAGAGGGAACGAGACGCTGCGTCCTGGTGGACACTTTGGGGAATGCAGCAAGTATGACCGGTGCCTGAAGCATGTATAAAACAACTTCAATCCTATTGGTCCACGTGGACTGTGACGTCATAGGTGGGTACCCAAAAGTATAAATAGGCACCTGCTGAATACATCACCAACTCAGTTGTCTGAGGAGACGTAAACAGGCAGGCTGAAGGCATGGCAAGGGGATGCAGCGTCTCGTTCCCTCTCGGGGAACCATGGTTACATGGGTAACCCGAGACATTCCCCTTCTAGGGAACTTAACACTGCATCCTGGTGGACACTTCGGGGAACGAAATCCAATCACGCCATGCCGAGGTGCATGCCTGTCCACCTGGTGAGAAAGCACCAAGGAGGTGACAGACATACACCAAACCTTTCCTCAGAAAGGGGCCAAGCCACTGAGGCCTCGGGCCGCTCACTTAACTTGGTAGAAGAGGGAGCTCGATTCCAGATAAGGGGGGACACCCTAACCAAGCTAGGAACACAACATCCTCAGATAACTATGCTATGTGAGCAATAGTAGCCAGAATACCTAAGACCACTGAGAGGCTGGAAGTCTCAAAGTCCGCAGATAGCTATAGCCAAAGGGTCTTATGACAAAGGACCTTCCTAAAGAGCTGCCCAGACCAAGGGGATGGCTATCTACTTAAAACCCCGCAGGGGAGATAGCACTGTCTAAGCCAGGGCTCAGAGAGGCCGCTACTTAAAAACCCTAAGAAGGGGAGCAGTCACATAGCCATCCTCAGATAACTATATACCTAGGAAGGGGCTACCCGACGGGACCAAAACTAAAAACCAGGTAAACCTTCCTGAAGCTGCCCAGACCACAGAGAGTGGGCTATCTACTTACGACCCTAGCCGGGGAGATAGCACTAACTAGGCAAGGGCTCAGGGAGACCACTACTTAAATACCCTAAGAAGGGGAGCAGTCCCTAAGCTAGCACATAGATATCCTCAGATAGCCATGTACCTAGGAAGGCTACCAGAAGGGGACCGACTGAGACTACCCAGACCACAAGAGTGGACTGTCTAATTATAAACCCTATAAGGGGAGACAGCACTATCTAGGCAGGGCTCAAGGAGACCGCTACTTAAAAACCCCAAGCAGGGGAGCATTCACCGAGCTAGCACATATCTATCCTCAGATAGCTACGCTTTCAGGAAAGGGCAAGTTAACACACAACTAGCTTCAGGTAGCTGTATTCAAGCAAGCCCGTCCTGCCATAACAATGGCCGAAATATAACCACCGTTAGGTGGCTATACTAAGGAGGTCCCCAATCAGTGTTAGTCCCACAGTAGGCTAGCGAGCACTGATATAATGACCAGAGGCTCTCAATAGGAAGATCCAGACCATAGTAAATGATTCGCTAAAGAGCAAACACATAAAAACCCATTAGTCCAGATCAAAGCCTGATGCAAGCCACGGCTATAACACTAGGTGGACGGACACAGCTATCCTCAGATAGCATTTCCCTCAGATAAGGCTGAAGTCTGCCCAGACCAAGAAGTGGGCCATCTACTTAAAACGCGAACAGGGGAGACAGCGCAGTCTCTGCAAGGGCTCAAGGAGCCCACTACTAAAAGACCCTACAAGGGGGAGCAGTCTCCGTCCGAGCTGTAACACAGCTATCCTCAAATAGCAGATTCCTAAACAAAGACTTTAGCGCTCACCTGAGAGAGCTTGTGCCCAAGGGGAACCCAACCCAGTCATAGACACCAGGCTAGAACATAGCTGCCCTCAGACTGTTATATTCCAAAGCAAAGCAAGCCTAAGCTGGAGCATAATCATCTGCAGACGGCTACACTCTGAGCAGAGACTGTTCACTTATCATCCGGCTAAACACAGGAAGGAACATTCCCCGTAACCACTCTAGATTACTGAAACACCCTGGGAGAGAAAGCTCGCAGATTCTTTCAACAGAGCATTCAGCATATCCATGCCCAGCGAGGCTCTCCACTCACAGTAACATGCATATTAGAGAGGCATGGCTTTGCTGAATATAGCTCCACCCGCGAAAGCACTGCTCGACTCACCAGGATGATGTTTCACACATGTTGACAGACAGACGGTTCTGAAGACAACAAAAGTTGGTGACGTATTCAGCAGGTGCCCTATTATACTTTTGTGTACCCGTCTATGACATCACGGGCCACGTGGACCAATAGGGTTGGAGTTGTTTTATACATGCTTCAGGCACCGGTCATGCTGGCTGCATTCCCCAAAGTGTCCACCAGGACACAGTGTTGAGTTCCCTAGAAGGGGAACAAAGCTACAATCTTCTTCTTCTTTATTGTTAACCACGGTTGGCATCCAGCTTATTGGTGCATTACCGCCACCATCTGTTCCGGAGTGTGGATCAATCAGTAGGTATACAATCTAATTATTATGAGGATGATATGATATGAGGAAAAAGGGGGAATAGGAGCAAAAAAAAATAAACTATCCATCATATCCTATAATAAAACCCAGTATCCCTTAAAAAATCTAACAGTTCTCTAACCTAAGCTCTTTCTGTCATACTTAGGGTTGATTTTAAAGGGGTCATATGATGTTGCTAAAAAGAACATTATTTGGTGTAATGAAATGTGTTTATGTGGTTTAAGGTTCAAAAAACACATTATTTTCCACATACTGTACATTATTGTTTCTCCTCTATGCCTCGCCTTTCTGAAACGCGTTGATTTTTAAAAAGCTCATCGGTCTGAAAATCAAGGTGTGCTCTGATTGGCCAGCTATCCAGTGCGTTGTGATTGGCCGAATACCTCAAGCGTGTGACGGAAATGTTACGCCCCTACCATACTGTGATGCCCTGTCTGGCCGGAGCGACGAGACAAAAACATTAAAACC
>NW_015548199.1:733983-744951 GCF_001515605.1 Sinocyclocheilus anshuiensis
TTACGCCTTCTTTCTTTGCGTGAACATTTGGGCGGCATTATGCAAATCTTCCCACATCGTGACGTAGACATGGGGACGTGTTAGAACGAGCCGTTTTAGGTAGGCGTGGTTGACTCCTAACTTTTATAAAGAATATCTCTTTGGATTTGAGACTTTAGTCTTTGCAACTTTACAGATCTTCTTTATGCACCAAGAGCTTGTAACACTTCAAAGAGAAAGGAAAAATTTAAATCACATCATGACCCCTTCCCAGCAAACACAGAATGTTCCCCTAACGTTAGTTTTTGGTTCCCGTTTGGTTACTTTTTTGGGAACCAAATACTAACGTTAGGGCAACGTTCTTTTTAGGTTATATTTTTTGCAACCATAAAATAACCTTCCCAGAACGTTGCAGGGTGGTTATTTTTAAATAACCTAAAAATAACTTATAGAGAACGTTCCCTAATGGTTATTTTTAGGTTATTTTTGCAACCATAAAATAACGTTCACAGAACGTTGCAGGGTGGTTATTTTTAAATAACCTAAAAATAACTTATAGAGAACGTTCCCTAATGGTTATTTTTTTAGGTTATTTTTTTGCAACCATAAAATAACGTTCACAGAACGTTGCAGGGTGGTTATTTTTAAATAACCTAAAAAAAACTTATAGAGAACGTTCCCTAATGGTTATTTTTAGGTTATTTTTGCAACCATAAAATAACGTTCCCAGAACGTTGCAGGGTGGTTATTTTTAAATAACCTATAAAATAACTTATACAGAACGTTCCCTTATGGTTATTCTCAGGTTATTTTTATAACCCTGTAAAACTATCTTTCCAATGAAAACGTCGCAGATGTTAATGCGTAACTAATGACCTACACAAAGCCCTGAAATTCGTTTAATGCAGCATTTATTAAAATTCAATAATTCAATTCAAATTATAATATTAAGCCAGGGTTAAGCGTAGAGTGATAACATAAATCATAAATTCGTGGGTTTGTTTCATCTTCATTTACTGCGCGCCTCTGATCTGCACGCGCTTCTCCAGCACGCACTTTCACCTGTCTTCTACAGAGAGCCGCGAATTTTAAAATTAACGGTCATTTTTCGTTTTACTGGCTGACTGACTCGCTCGTTTATCGATCTCTTTATTGAATGATTACTTAAAACTAATATATTTATGAGAGTAAATATGATTTCGGAGGGATTTAAAATGCCTAACTGAAGAGAACAGGATGTTAAGCGAGAGGTTTTTGTTTACGGATCAAAAGAAGGTCTGTACACTTCAGTGATAAGAAATGAATGTACTGATATCCTACTTTAAGTCAAGTAATTTTTTATTATATTATATATATATATATATATATCTGTGTATAAATGTCATATTTTATGAACCTCTTACATATGATGGTTGATGTGCTCAGATTATTACTTAAACAATAGATAAAAACAATATGTGGTTTTTATAATACTGATTAGGCGTCCATACCGCTTATACTTGAGTGGGTCACGAGTGTGCTGGATGATTACTGATGTACAGCGGGGTATCATATCGAAGTAAAGAGGTTAGGGGAACGTTATAATAACGTTATGGGAACGTTAGATTAACGTTAGCATAACGTTATGGGAACCAAAAACGAACGTTCTGGGAACGTTAGATTAACGTTATGGGAACTTTACTGGCTAACCAAAAACAAACCATAAAAGATAACGTTCTGGGAACCAAAAACTAACGTTCCGGGAACATTCTGGGAACCAAAAATTGTTAGCTGGGTTTAAAGTAAGTTTCTGCACCCCTATTTCTTTAAGATTATTTTCCATTGTCTTGTATTTCCTACACTGGCTACGTTTTTGGTTCAATCGGACTGAATTCATTCCGTGTTTAGTGTTTACATGAACGCTAAAGAAAGTGATCGGGTTGATGTGCGTGTTTATGTCACAAGTGTCAAATCGGAATTAATTATTCAAATCGGAATAATTAATTAATTATTCACATCATTACTAGCAATGTGCGCTAGTAAAGTAAATAAAGTCAATTTTGATTTCATGCGGACTTTAATACCACTCTCCTACACGGTTTATTTATTTATTTTTAACAGCAGAATTAATATTTATTAATTTATGGATAAATTAACGCTGTGCCGTGCTGCTCATATTTATCACACAGTAAAAATGCCCCTCCCCGCGCCCAAAACTGGTTGCCTGTGGATGATAATCCAAAACAAGGACTGGTGGGAGGTTGTCCTGCTCCACTTCACAGTTGCCGAGTGAAAGGAGCGTTTTATAGTGACAGGACACGCATTTATTCAACACGTTATTCAAAAGGAAGAACCGCTCGTTCTGCGCTTCATACGTCAATACGCTATTTCTGCGTCATTGCACGTGCGCAGTTCTTTCAGTTTCGGAGTTCAATCCGATCGAGTGTTTACATGCACTCTCAATCGTATTAGAAAAGGAATAAACCACCCCCTTCAATCTCCGATTGAGCTCAATCGGATCGATTAAGGTGTTAACATTAAGGTTTTTCAGTCCGATTGAGCCGTCAATCCGATTACAAATGGATTATTTGGTTGCATGTAAACGTAGCCTCTGTAGAATTACATGCTCCACTGATTCTTCTTCCTGACATTCGTCCCACAGACCAGACTGGTGTTTCCCTACCATTTTTAAAGTTTTATTTAGAGCACAATGCCCCAGCCTTAACCTAGTCAACACAATTCCCTCTCTCCTGTTCCCAATTCCTACCCTCTTTGCTTTAATACTCTTTTGAATTTGGTATAGATGTCACCCTTTCCCCTCTTTATCCCACATTTCTTGCCACATTTGTTTTTATTTTTCCCCCAGATTATGCTTTTCTGATTCTCATTTGCATTTCTACGTTTCTCTTCATCAATGCCCTCTTTGCCACCTTATCTACGTTTTCATTCGCTGGAACCCATAACGATTGTACTTGGCCTCCCTGGTTTGTTATTCTTGTAACTGAGTTAAGGGTCTCATATACCGTGGTATTTTCTTGCCACGTTTGGTTTATTTTTTCCCAGATTATGCTTTTCACTTCTGCTTTACTGATTCTTATTTGCATTTCTATGTTTCTCTTCATTAATTCCCTTTTTGCCACCTTATCTACTTTTTCATTCCCCTCCACTCCTATATGCGCTGGAACCCATCAAAATTTTACTTGGCCTCCCTGATTTGTTATTCTTGTAAATGAGTTAAGGGGTCTCATATAGTATATCTTGTCAAATAGCTACAGATATGGGAGACCATATCTGGTTATTAGGGAAGACGTGTCCCATAATGCAGTTGCAGTGTTGCCATGTTTTGAGTTTTTTTTTTACAAAGCGACTATGCTCTGAAAAAAACAAGACCAAAATAAACAACCCGGTCAGGAAAATAAGCGACCCCTTTTGGATGGTGGGGAATATGCACAGCATGCAAGTCTGCATAGGGTCCGCCAAAACATTGAACTTATTCCGTAAACCATTATACTCCCATTCACAAAATACCCCATGTTATTCAATGGCCAAAATGACCATACACAACTATATTTTGGAAATAAACCCAAAATAAGTGGACTTGGCAACTATGGTAGTTACGCCCTTGCCTAAAGCACCGCCTCCAAACACGCAGGTGTGTTCATTTCCAAACACTGATAAGCACGTGGAAGAGAACTGGTAGTTGTAGACGTTCAGCGAGTGTGGAAGCTTAACGAAATATTTCACAAAATACTGAAATAGTAACATATTTAAATGGATGATTCTGAACATCCCGTAAGTACATGAAGCAATAACACTGTGAATGGGGTGCACGTTTTTGGTAAGGAAAGCCAATGCCACGCATATTGCCTGTTGTGCGTTTACGCATTCACACTTAATATTTTCGGTAGTACTTTACCATAAGGTCCTCTTAGTTAGCGTTGGTTAATGCATTTACTAACAATAACTAAAAAAAGCACAATTTATCCGTTACAGTATTAATCTTTGTTATCGTTCGTTGATTAAAAATTTGGTGCTATAGGTCATGTTTGCTCAGATCCATTAACTTATACAACTTATATTTAATGACGTGTTAATGTTGTGACTAATTTGTTGATGATGAAATTAACTAGGTTCAATACATCCTTAAAAAGTGTAGTTTGTTAAATGTAGTTAACTGATGTTACTTAAGTGTAAATTGTCTTTTTTTTTTTTTTCTTTGTATGCAATTTAAGAAATGCAATCCTGGTATTGGTTTTCAGCTTTATAGCTGACAAAAAAATAGGTGTTCATGTGACGTTTCAGGTGAAAATTTATGTATTTATAAGAGTGTATGTTTGTACCCTTTGTCATCATTATAATTGTGGTCTGTAGCCTTCGTGAAGTTTACTTAAATGTTCTATTTGTACTTAAATTTTATTTCTACATTACAAAAACAAATGTAATCATTAAATACTACAAGATTATATGCACAGTAACTAAATAAGTGTAATAAGATAAATGTGGATTATTTTAATACTGATATTTAAATGGTTTAATATTTGTATGTTAAACAGTTTAATATATATCTTATAAGCTGTTTCTGCAGAATAGTAGGTCATGCTGTGTTAACACTGACTTTTTTGTTTTGTTATACATTTTATTTTGCTCTCTGGGTTTTCAGGAGAAAACCGGGGAATCTGTTCCTGATGCCAGTTGGCCAGAGAATGGGGATCAGTGGAGCGACAAAGGAGAAGAGGAGGAGGATGAATGTGGACTACTGCAGGAAATGGCTGAAGAGGATGAGGAGATTGATCTCTACAATGAGGAGACATTTGGCTTAGGTATTATATTATAAAATTGGAATTACTTACTGGAATTGGATGTCATGCACAAACTGTGACTGGATTGGAATCCAATATATAATGCATTTAAAATTGACCTAAATGGCTGAAGCAGAAAGTTTCCTGTGTATTTCTTTTTTTCTGGGATGGGTATGGGAGATGAAAATGAGTTAGATGGATTTTAATCCTTGAAGCATTTTCACTGCAGTTTTTTTTTTTAACTAACTATTTATGCACGCATTATGCAAAAAAATTTAACCAGATGAAGCCACAAATGGTGATAATCCAGCTGCTGACCCTATGGATCTCCTGCTGCTGTGTAGCGACAACTCCCCAACACCACAGTCTTCACCACCTCCACCTCACAGTTCCCATTCAGCCTCCAGACCGGGATCTCGCGTTTGGCCCCACACTCCAACAGGCTGGTCTCAGAGAGGGAGAGCAGGTCGAGGGCAGCTGTTTGATGACCCAGCTGTGGTGAAGACTGTGGAAGGTCGACCGAGCCTAAAGGTTTACGTGCCTGATGTTTATTTCAGAAAAGTTGGTGGGAAATTAAATTAAGTATTAACCAGCATTTTTGCACTGGGTTTTTTTCCCTAGAGTCTTGATAGTGCCATTGTGGATTGCAGCCTCAGCTCCTACTGGGAGGACCTCAATTCAAATACAGTGTGTAATGTTGAGTATTTAGCAATATTTAGCTTTTTTTGGTTTGACCTGGGATGTAATGTTTGCCACTGTCTTCCTCACAGTGGATGATAGCACCTCAGAAGTCCAGTAGGCCACCTGCGGCATCTATACTTCAGGTGCTCAAGCAAATCTCAGATGTGTATCTTGCAGCTATGCAATACAACTGTTGATCACTTTGATCTTTTTATCAATTAGGACCAGGCAATCGTGGGAGTCATTGATCGATCAAGACATGGCAGGGTTCCACCTGTGTCTCCAAACTTTCTATCTCCTATGAGACCTTTTTCCACTAGCCGGGGCAGGAGAGGACCTCCTTTTGTTGGGTCCTTCAACCAGAGATGTCATTATCAGGTAGTGTGGTTTCTAATATATGGAGACTGTAAACATTTTACATTCTGTAAATATGTGGTGTTGGTCTATGCAAAGCTAGCTGTGTTTGAACACGAGTGTTAAATGTATCCATTCTTTCTTGATTGGGCACAAAAGAATCCCATGGTTCCTTGCTCTCCCTTTCGTCCCCAAAGACTCTTTTCACCCCAGCAACAATACAACCAGGTGACCCCCTTGTTCATACTACAACTGCTAATTTGGAAGGTTCTGTTCCTGAATAAAGCCTTTTTGTTCCAGTGGCTTATATTTGTTTGTTTTTTGTTTTATTTTTCCAGCCTGGAGGTTTTCTTTCACCTTCCCGTCCTCCTCTCTCTACACCAATGCCCCACACACCCAAACTCATGCATCTGCAGTTTGGGACTGACTCCCCCAGGCCTGCTCCATTCTATAGCCCATCCACCAACATCATGCAGGGCTTCAGGTTAGTGATCTACTTTATAAAGGAATAAGATTTAATATGCATGTTCCCCTTGTGTTGTTACAAACCCTTCTATGAAACTGTTTTTTTGTTTTTTATAATCTCATAAAATAGACTTTACTAGTTACTGTTTGGCCTGTTCCGACAATAGTTTTCTTTGTCAACTTTTAGAGCACCAGGTCCTGTTGCCCAGTTCCATCCGCAGCATAAGAGGCTTTTGAGTCAACGACAGCAGAGACCTCACAGGTGAGGGCAAAGAGCATTGCTTTTTTTTTCCCCACTTGGAAACCTAAGTTTTATTTATCTGAATTTAGATGATGTAATTCACAGAAAGCCAGTGAGCTGGGACCCATATTCCCAAATCATGACTGATAAAGAGAAGGAATGGATAATCAGGTTGCAGATGATTCAGCTACAGAGTAAAAATCCACATCTGGATGACTACTATTACCAGGTCTGTATCATTCCTGAACTGCTTAGCCATCCTTAGCAAGGTTTAACTGCTTTTTTTTTTTGTTTTCACAACATGATCCCAGTGGCTGTGTTTGCTTTAAATAGTACATTTTTATTTTTGTAATGTTTAAATGTATTTGATTTTTACAACTGTTTGAAAGATAAGACAAAGAGAAACTGTTGGATGTCAAGCGTAGTTGTTAATCTCTGCAGGAGTACTATCAAAGAATAGAAGCCAAACTTGCTGAAGAGGAGATTTTGGGTGACCGGTTAAAGAAGGAACCACCTAAACTCACAACCCCTTATGTTACCAAAGCACTCTCGTATATCCCAGGTGTGGCGCATTGAGCTAATTTAATACCCATTTTATAAATTGACAGTATTAATAGTTGGCAATAATTCTTGCATTACTTCAGTTGTCCACATTGAAGGTTCGCTTGGGCAGGTTGCAGTGTCTACTTGTTTCTCTCCTAGACGAGCAATTGATGCTGTTCATGCAAACACATCTGATGAGGTGAGACTTTATTTCTTTAACTGAGGCTGCAATAATAATTTGTAAAATTTTGGACTTGAGAAAAAATAAGTGACTTTTTTTTTTTGTGTGTGTGGCAGGAGCACAAAGACTCTAGACGGCAAAGGTTGGAGGTGTTGAGCACTATTGAGAAGGTAGGGTAAACTTTTTTTTTTTTTTTTTTTTTTAATATTCGCGTCCAGTTTATTTTTTTTAATCCTAAAGTTATTTTTGGATTGGGCTATACATTTGCACTCTTATGATGTCCTAACTAGAAATATTGTCACGCCAACCAACTTCCTTTCATTCCTTTACTGTAAGATGTCTGCAACCAAGAAACACCTGAAAATGCCCTAGCACCAGGGCTGCAACTTATATTTTAAAAAATTAAAATATTTTACCACTCAATGAATGCTGATTTGAATTAGAATTAAGTATTCAGGATAGCCGCATTTTTTATTTTTTTGTTTCTGCAAACTCAAGGTTGCTTTACAATGTATCAAGTAAACACGACAGCAGGCAGAGAATCAGTACAGATACACGGAGCGTAGACAAAATGCATCACATGAAACCGATTATAGTTAGGGATCAGAGAAACAAGAAAGATGGGTTAATGTGGGTTTTGAAATTGTAATGATAATAGAATTCCATAGTGTGGGGGCAGAGATACAAAAAGCCCTTCCACCAAATGGTGTTAGTTTTTTGCCATGAGACCAGCAACAGCTCAGAATCAGAGGATCTAAGTGTGCAAACTGGGGTTTTTTTTTTTTTTTTTTTTTTTTTTTAATTGAAAGTGTAATTTGATAAATTACAAATCAAATACCATTACGTACAAAGTGTCTGTGTAATGAGTTCTTGTATTAATTTGCCAGGATTGTTTTATGGAGGGCTAAATAAGGGCCAATAAGAGACTATTAACTACAAATTAATGACGCTAATCTGAGATTAATAGGTTTACAGAGGTTGCTCCCTGGTGGCAACCATTGCAGTTTCAAAATAGTTATGACATGAAGCCTGGTTTACTGAAATTGTGTGACTTTGGCAGTTTGATAAGTGCTCCAAACCACTGATTAAAACCCGATTAATTAGCAGTACTTCGAAAGTGCCCATCACTACTGCATCTTTCATTTTAACACTATGTATTAACCAAACAATAAGGTAACTTGTAAGATTTAGTTTGAGCCCTATATGAGTTTGCTTTGTATAACCCTTTTGCTTTCTCACAGTTGTACATAGTTTTGTTAGAAGTGGAAGAGGCAAACAAGATGAAGGCAACAGTGTCTGACAAAGATGAGGAAAGGCGGTTGATGCAGAACATTAAGAGGAAGGTGGATCAGCTTTACAATGAGCTGCGGTGCACTAATCTATTGTAAGAAACTTGGAACTTTCTGTTGTGAGTGTACAGTGTAAGATTCTGATCTCATATACTCCAATGGTGTACCATATCACAGGGACTCTGGAGAGGAATTTATTTCCTGTCTACTAATATCAAAAGGAAAGAGTATGCTGGCCAGACTCCTCCCCTTCCTGTCACATGATGCATCACTGCATATCTTGAGCGTGGTGACCAAAAACCTCCCAGTATTGATGAGCAAAGATACAGATGAGGTCTGGAACATGTAATGTTGTGTTTTATCAGTATATATCTTGAATATGTGATCAAGCTCTAACCTCTTCACAGGCTCTGCCAGTTCTGTATCCATCTCTCCGTGCTGTGATTGATAGACTTGCATTCAGTCAGCTAATCAGAAATCTCAAAGAGTTCACCGCAACACTGCCTGACTCGAAAGACACACGGTTAACATTGGCCTGCCAAAACAAGGTCAGGTTTTACGAAGTTGTTTTTAAGTTACACTTGCCATTTTTCATGTAGTTTTATTATGACCATGGTTAGATGATATTTGGAGGTTTAACAGCTTTACACTTTCTCAGGGTTGCCTAGTGGTATTGCTATCTTAAATGAACTCTTTGTTTGCAGTTTGGTCTGTCGCTGTTGTATGCTTTGCTCTCTCAAGGAGAAAGGCTTCTATCGTCTGACCTTCCTATGGAGCCCAGCATTGGAGATTTTGAGACCTGGTATTGTTTGTGATCTTACCCTCAAATTTCTTAAAGAAAAAAAAAAACTTCTCTCTCTCACTTTCTGTGAAAGATATTCAGCAGAATATTCATACTGCTGTTTTTCCATACAATGAAAGTAGACCACTGGGTAATTAAAAATCTAGAATTCTGTAGATACTGAATTATTTATGGTTCTGTGTGTTATATACGAGAACCGGTAATATTTAATATTTCTTCTTGCAGTGTCTTATAGTTTTCAAATATATTGTTAATGTTAAGTTTGAAATCTACACCTGTTCAGTGAATGGCAACACATTTTTGTTCTTTTTGTTTTTAATTCAATGGTATGTTAAAATGTAAACTGTTTTTATGGCACCCATTCAGGACGGACACGGTATTCCATGTGGCCAGGCAGCTATCCCAGACGACACTTGTTGAGCCACTTCTTCTGCCCTCCAACCTGCTAACACTGTTCTGTCGATATCTGGACAAGCGAACGGTTCACCAACTAAAGAACAACATGGAGTGAGTCCAAATGCTGCACTCAGTACTTTGCACTTGGCATTTCTCTTAGGACAGGGGTGTCCAAACATGTTCATGTGGAGGGCCATTGTCCTACAGAGTTTAGCTCCAACCCCAATTAAACAAACCTGAACCAGCCAATCTCTTCAGATTCACTAGAAACTTCCAAGCAAGTGTGTTGGAGCCAAACTCTGAAGGACATTGGCCGTCCAGGAGCAGGTTTGGGCACCCCTGTCTTAGGACATTTTCAGACCTGTAGATTGCTTTTTTCCCCAAAACAGGGACTTTAATTGGTACATTGTTGCTTTTTTTTTTTTTTTTTCTTGGTTCAGATTACTTTCACAAGGCAACATTTTTAAGCTTATCAATTTATGCAAGTTGCGCGAGTAAAACCATCCTCTCATTGGTCAGAGTGCACCAGTTTATGTTCTGGGATTCCTCCCATAGCTGTCATCCATTAAGATGAATTGATCAGCAGCATTTCTGTTCTGTTTCACCACAAGTGAACTGCTCCAGTGTTTGTTTTTAATCGGGCTGAAACCACATCGTTGAGGGGGTCTTGGACCAATTTTTTTGACGTAATTTGTGTCCTTATGCCTGAACAAACCAAACTAATGGACAAAATGCACTAGGTTATGAAACGAATGCTCCAAACCAGCATGTATTTATTTTTATTTTTTTTACTTTGTGTTGTGTTTTTAGTATACCATGTCATACGTGAGATGCAGCAAAATGTGCAAGACGCAAGTGCAACTGTCAAACGTCCATCTAATGCATGTTACTTAGAAAACACATTCTGAATGGCCCCTTACATGTGTCTAAATTGGTTCTCAAATATTTCAGCGCCCCTTGTGGCCCCTAGAGAAAAATGCATTATGCAAAACATTATCAAGCTTGCATCATAATCACAGACACAATAAGGAGATAGTTCGCCTAAAATAAAAATTCTGTAACTTTTATTCACCGTAATGTCAATTCAAACCACCACCACCTCTGCAACACATTTGACAACACTGAGGTCCAAACAATGTTAAAGCCCATTGACATACTTTTTAAAAAGAGGCTGCCGAGCTCCAGCAATGACAAAAAAGTACTATAAATGTATTTAATATCTTGTATACTATATTTAAAGTCTCTATAAAATATATATA
>NW_015548199.1:745114-757736 GCF_001515605.1 Sinocyclocheilus anshuiensis
AACACTGAGGTCCAAACAATGTTAAAGCCCATTGACATACTTTGTATGGGAAAAAAACAAAAAAAATTAAGTATAGTCTTTAGTGAGGGATCCGCCTAAGAATGCAGCTTTGCAGCAACCATGAGGGTTAGTAAATGACTAAATTTTGGGGAAACTGTCCTTTTAAAAAAAATGAAATAGTGCAGACACAATTTTCTCAACTACATCTACAAATGTACAGTTTGTCCTAGTGAGAAGCTATGATAGCGTTTTAGTGCCACATAAGAAAAAAAAAAAAAACTAGGATTGCAAGATTATTCTCATTGACTTTCCTCGAAATATTACGACTTTAAAGTGATAGCAATATGAGAATATAGTCCAAGTTACGAGAATAAAGTAAATATTTCGATAGAAGTCTAAATTACAATAATCAAGTCGTAGCATTTACGAGATTAGTTATTATATTTTGAAAGTATAGCCTATATTTGTGCATACAAATGTCCCGTATTGAGAGCACCGGGAGAAATTCCAAAGTCTCAGCTTTCAAATTCTGTCAGTTTTATAGGAAAATATAAAAAAAACTGTCTTACAATGTGTTTTTTTTTTTTTACGCTCAATGTGGCGTGACGCATGAATCTGTCATCTTTGTTTACAATGAGACATTAGTTTCATTTAAATTAGGCTATACTGTTTTTATTATTTTTCCTCATGCCTTCTGATGTTCCTTCACGTTTATTATGCTATAACTTCAAATAAAGAGGAAAAACACACTTATAATTGTATTTCGTGATAAAACTGACAGATTTTTGAAAGCGGAGACATTAAATATTAATAGTACCAAAAGCACAAAGCTTATTGCTATTATTGGGTGGCTGGTGCACTACAAATAACGAATGCAGTCGAAGACATGAAATATTTCCAAGCATACTGTCCCTGTGAGTATGACGGATGGTATGATTTCTGCTAATAATTCCACATACATTCAAAATTCAGATGGCCTGGCAACTTCTCCCGGTGCTCCCAATCCGGGCCATTTGCATGTGCAATATAGGCTATACTCACAACATATTATAACTTTAATTGCTACGATTTCTCAACTTTATTTTCAAAATATTACAACTTTAATCTCGTAATCTAGCATGGCACTAAAACACAGTTGTAAGAACTAAGAAGCAGAACCTTTTTCATCTAAACTTTTTTTTATTTGCATGCTTTGTATGAATTGATGTTGATAGAGTTCAAATGGTTTTAGCGCTTCAGGAAATAAAAAATATCTGAAAAAAGGCTCTGACCGCTCTATAAAATGAGACCAGAAAAGACATTCAAAAACATTTGAACTCCAAATGCAGATGACTGAAGAAGCCAATACTGCAAATATGGGGTATGAATTATTTACCATTGTGAATATGGTCCTCATACTCATTTACATCTGGTTTAATAGCAATCATGTTTGTAATAGTTCTCATTTCCCCCTTCCAAAACTTTTATAACTTTTGGCTGTTATTAAAGACAAACTTCGTGTAGTATCCTAAAAATAGCTGCGCATAAAATACTAAAAAACATGTTTAGTGTGGTGAATTGCAGTAAAATCTAACCTTTTGAGGATTAAATGCTTATACCAAGGGTGTCATTTGGCCCCAAATCTGGTAGATATTTTTGGTAATATTCTTTCATCACAATGTTTAGATCGATTCAGTATGTCAACCTACACATGGTGGCTTACTTGGTTTTATCTCTTAATGAAAAGACACACTTGACCTTTTATTGTCATTTCTTTTAAAGTTGTTGTTTTTTTTGTTTTGTTTTCCTGATTGCAGATCAGCTACAGGATATCTGGCTGTAGCATCATGAATGAGCACTGACCCTATGACCTTTCTCTACAATGACCTGAAACGTAGGACGACGCTAAGCCTAAATTGAACTGGATTTTGTGACCGACCACATTCATCCAAAAATGTATCTGTATTCTTTCTATAACCCTAAATTTCTTTTCTCCTAATTCTCTTAATCTTTAAGTCTTATCAAGGTCAGATCTGCATACTAATTGGCAATTAGCACTTTTTTTGACATGTGGGTGATATTCAGTCATTAATAATGACCATATAAAGCCATATATGAAGTGCGTCGCAGATAAAGCTGATCATGTTGGATTTGTGGTCTGCAGGTCTTCAGAGCGAGCTGTTGGGGTTGATGTAATTGTACAGTTGCACTAAAGGTGTTTGGTTTAATTTGTTTATAAAAACATATTTTGTTACGAATCCAATTATGTCTTTCAAAGAAAGTTTTTGGGTGTTAATTTGGATAACTGTTAATTTCAAAAGTATGTTTGTGTGAAAAATGTTTTTGCGGTATGGTTTCATTTTTATTTTTGTAATAGTTCAATCAGTGTCATATCTAATATGTACTTTTCACTGTTGCAGAGCACATGCAAATTAAAAAAACAATAAAAATAAAAAATTTGTAAAAGGAACTGACTAAATCAGAGATGTGAAACCCAGTTTGTTTTTAGACCTTATCTTTTGATTTGTGCTATTCATAATATAGCGTGGCCTTGAGTGCTATTTAAAGGCAAATGCCTTAGGTCACATTATCATTAAGCAAATTTGTGAATACCACAATGGTGTTATACACTGTACCGCTGTCTATCAACTTGCACTGATACTCGTGAGTTGTAGAGTGCTCTAAACAATTAGTTCTTTACTTGTCTAACAAAAAGAAACATGGTTATCGCTGGTGGTAAAGCTCAAAGTGTTCCATTGAATTCTCACTCTTCACATCACTAAACAGCACTCTACATAAACAGTGTAGCTTATGTACAGAAAAAGGTTGTGTGTGTAGAGGGAGAGAGAGCGAGAGTGCGCCCTGCCTCCCTTTGTATTAATGTGAACATTAATATGAAATTTGTCATATAGGTTGTAACGTAAAGCTTATTTGTAATGCCTGATAAACTTTTACTATCCGTTTGCTTGCTTTTACTAAACGAAGACATGAAGTGATCATCCTATGGTTTCAGATCAGTCACATTCTAACTAACAGAAGTCTTGTGTGTTTTTGTTTGTTTTGGGGTGGGTCAGGGTGATGTAATTTGACATATCAGTGTATGTGTATTGGAAAAGAGTAGGCTCTGGGGTTAAAGGTCAAGCTTTCAACTCTCCTTCACCTCTTGATATGAGGATTTTGGTCCTGTGTGTGGAATGTCAGCCTGAAGTGAGACACAGGATTTTTTTTCTTTTGCTGCACCCACATTGTTTTACTTTCTCATGAGCTGTTTTTGCATATTGAAAGGAAGGAAAGAAGCTATCCAGTGTGTACGCTTATTGGCAATTAAACTTCATTTGGGTAATCTCAGTCTCTCCAATATATCCTACCTTTAAAAGTTTGATTCAGTGTAGTAAATAATTTTGTCCTAAACTTCTCTACTTATATGTAGTGTTGGAAAATCTGATTCATTCTGGTGAATCGGTTCATCCTAAACAGACCTCTCTTTCATATGTAGCTTTGGAAATTTTAAATCGTTCATGTGAATTGATTCATCTTAAAACAGACCCTGGAATCTGTTCAAGTCCCTATGTTGAATTAATTTAATAATTGATTTGTTTGTTTATTAGTGTTTTTTTGTTTTGTTTTTTTTTGCCTCGGTTATATAGATTATATATTTATTTAACCCTCTGGTGCTCCTCATTTGGGAGTCACACGTGTGATCTTCACGGTCAAAAGTGACCAGACACCTGAAATTTAACTTTTTTCGCCCCAGTAAAATCAATAATATATTTTTGTTCAATATTATTTTTTCTTTATTTTGTATTTTGAGATAATTTCATGGCACTAATTAATATTTATGCAATAATTATGATGAATTTCTGCCCACTGAAAATAATACAAATTTTTTACAAATATATTTTTATATTACTTTTCAATGAATGCAGTATTGTATGTTAAAATAGTCAATGCCTATAAAATCCAATTTTTGAAGCCAGATTAGTGCCATCTGGTGGGAGTAAAATAAGAAAAACAATTCCATAGTTTAGCCCATAGATTCCTATATAGCTCTATATAAAAGGCCTATAAATTCTCTAATTGCTTTTAGACATAAATACTTATTTTTATTAAGTTGTGGGTTTGGATATATATATTTAGACATTCTCAAAGACAACTTTTTGTAAAGGTTTAGATTTTTTTTTTTTTTTTTAAATGTTGATTTGAAGCTTGATTTGAAGCGTCAGTTTTTGAATTATTACTACAGTCAAACCTGAACACAGAGAAATCATTTTGTTACACAAAACATTAAAATTCTATCAAAATGTAACAAAAATGAACAGAAATGTTTCATCAGAGCTTAATCCTTCTGGGTTTGATCTGATTTCAACCTCTTGTTTCAGTTTTCTGACTCGTTTTGGCTATATGTTAATAGCCATACCAATTCATTTGAGTGTGTATAATTGTGTATGTTTGTGTGTGTGTCTGTGAGTGTGTGTAAGTGAGTGTGTTTGAGTGAGTGTGTCTGATTTGTGCTCTTGATGTTTTAGAGTGTAACCCCTTCCTTGCTGTCCACTTTTTTACTGCATTGTAGTTGAATTATTGCTTTTATTTTACATATTTGCTGTGTTAGAGTCACACCAATTCATAGGTGTGTGTGAGTGGATGTGTTGGTTTTGCACTCTTGATGTTTTAGAGTTTCACCCTGTCATTGCTGTGTACTTTTTTCTGCATTGTGTCAGATTTGTAGATTGTACACACAAAAATTCTCAGAATTTGTGTTTTTGTCGATTTCCCATTCGTTTCCTAAGGTCGGTAATTTTTGACCGAAGACCACAAGTGTGACTATTTTTTTTACGACCACTTAGTCTGCTCGAATCATGCCCTCAATTTTTGTGTGTGTTCACTTTACAGTCACCAAGTTTCATACCATTCCGATGAAGCTGTGATTTTTAAAAATTCAAAACAATTCAAATCTTTCGGTCAAAAGTGACCGAAGAGCACCAGAGGGTATGCTTTTACCGCTTTTGATGTGTCCTAATTGGGATTTTTCATTCATTCATTTATTTAAAAAAAAAAAAACTGATAAATTTATAGTTTAAATAGATAAGGTGACAGAATAGAAGCTGTCACAAAGGTCCACCCACTTGGAGATTTCTGGCTTCACCACTGGTTCATATAAAATCTTTGATATTGTTCTTTTGACTTTTCAAATGAAAACAGAGGTTTTGGAACCATTTTACAACAAATACATTTATATTGTATAGATTTATAATGATTTAGAATGAATATTGTGAAAAGGCTATAACTGTATCTCTTAGCCTTAGTGAAAGGTTTATATTAGGTTATAGAAAAATGCATTAAAAGATATTTTGTAATCATCCAGTACCATGAAACATTTTATAGGTCCAACATATACAATTTTTTTTAGTTATGTCATATTACCTTTTTTCTTCTTCTGGAAATTGCACTTCAGATTACTTGCGTCAAACAGAGCCACTGTTGCGTAATGTTATTGACTTGGTGCCCTGTGTGTTTGTGCATTGTGTTTCAAGTGTATTAGCGTTTGAGTGACAAGACTCATAGTTTACATAGTGTCTGACTGTCAGCTGGTTTTATTCTACGTCTGCAAGTCAAACCTATAAACAGCGTCTCTTCAAACTCTGTGCCAGACATAAGTCTTTTCACTAGCTAGTGCAGATATGATGCTTTATTTGAGTAGCATACAGTGACCTGCTGTTTGGATGAATGTATTTTTGCTCTGTTTAACATTCACATAGAAAAATTCTCTGGTGACCATGTCGGTACTTGCTTTAGCTTCATCTTAATAATCAACCTTTGTGACATTAGATGTTTTCCTGATAAACAAGGACCTGACTGGGTCTTATACACAATACAGGCAATAAAGCTAATGGTTAAAAATGCATTTCTAGTCAAATATGATTGTAACTTTTATTACAGCTGAAATCTATCTATCTATCTATCTATCTATCTATCTATCTATCTATCTATCTATCTATCATCTAATCTATCTATCATCTAATCTAGCCTGCCTATCTAAAACTAATATCAAATCAGCATGTCTCAGTCAATATCTACACTGCAGCTATTTAGCACATGTGGTGAGGTACATAAAGTTTTATGGGGCCCCAGAGGAGGGAAATGAACGCTGGTCTCTCTTCTTTTTTGTGTGTGTGTGTGGATGACCCCTATGAGGAGGTGCCACTGCTCACAACATGGTTTAAAAACCCAGTGGACAACTTGTGCGTCTTCTGTCTATGAGCTGTTTCCTGTGCACATTAGGTTGGGTTTTCTTTGTCTTTCTGTTTTCCCTTATTTTCCCCTCTAGGTATATCTACAATGTTTCGATGGATGCTTCTAAGGATGATGTTATTGCTCTGGATGACAAGCGTAACACTTCAGGGCGGCACAGGTAACCATGCTGATAAGAAAACAATGCTCATAAATCTGTTTGGGGATTTGTATGTAGTACTTTTTAAGCGCATGCTGTTGCTGAACCTTCCAAGAACAGAATTGCTGGAGTTTTTTCCTCAAGTTGTTGATGCACAAACTGGGTTTCCGGTCTTGTATGTTGTCCATGGTGTAGAGCTCTGATTTCTGAGATGTTAGCAGAGACTCAACACTGCCCAGAAATGACCAGAAAAAGTACTAATTGAATGTTGTTTCACATGTGCATGTGGATATAGTATGCATAGATGAGTTGTGATGGCATAGTAATATGTTCAAATTTAGTTTTTTTTTTAACCGGATTGCCATTTTGTAAATCTACTGGTAGCCAGCATCATAAACAGTTACAGTGATATAAGCTGAAATATTGTTGATATACCAAATTACTAAAGTCTTTGTTTCCTTTATAATATACTGATAACCACCTTAAAAACACAGGGAGTAAAGAGAAAGCTACATGATGAATCAGTTATAAATTGTAACATAAAACCCTAATGTACATAACTTACAAGGGGAAAAAAGAAGAAAAAGTTATTTAAATGAAAAAAGAAAATCTGGTAATGCCAGTTTACTTTTTTTAAGACTGTAAATCACTTCCAAGAACTGTAAAATTGTGTAAAATTTCCCGTTAGATCTATTGCAGTTACAGAGTAAGGGAACTCGGTATTAACAATTAATCGAGTTTTTACTGTAGTGATTTCTGTAAAAACACTGAATCATTCGGGATGACTGTTCATTTATTCATTCAGTAATTCTTGGTGCATGAAAGTTGTTTAGCTTTCAATTCAGTTTTCTCTCTCCTAAATCCTTGGCTCTTCATGGTGCAGTTAGATTATGATGAACTGATGTGTCCATCATGGCAGAATTTAATTGACTTCCGGCTCACAGGCTTGAAGACAGAGAAGCAAGGAAACGCGAACACAAAATTTAGGAAATGAGAAAGGCCCAGAGCCGTGTCTGGAATCGCATACTGGTTTCTTCAGGACAGGTTCCTGAAACACCAAATTAGAATTCAGACATCACCACAAAATGATAGACATCCGATATAGAGCAGTATAAAGAGGGATAGGGAATGACATTGGACACCACTACTGTCTTTATACATTTTTGTTCAAATCAAAAGAAATGGTATAGATTGTAAATAAGCTGTTAAATAGGAAAATATTGGTCACACTTTTGAATCAGACTAGTTTCTTATTAAGATTCAGAAGTCCCTGGCACATATGCACATAGGTGTGTAATCTGTATGTTTATGACAACAGGTAAAAGAGTGTGCTCATTGAAGCATTGTCTGTTTCTGAATGTGGCAACTTTTTAGTTTTTTTAAAATAATATTAGATATTATATTTTAAAAGTACAGTAGTGTAATATGCAGTATATATTATGCAGCAGTTTTATTTGCTCATGTTACCTGCTGTGAAAATCATTCATGGAAACTGTCATAATAGATCCACAATGAACTTTGCATGATAAAAGTAGCTACAGGTATAAAGCATTTGATAGTTATTGTATATAGCAATGCTGTATTGAACATGTGACAGATATGTGTCTGTATATACATTCTTAATCAACAAGGGAGCATCCATAAGCCTCAGCTATATTTATATATTTTTTTCTTTGATTTGTGTGATTCTGTAAGTTTGTCATGTACACTAGGTTATCCACTGACAGGATTTACTTTATTTATTTTTTTCATTATTATTTAAGGGTACAAACCTCAAAATCCAAATGGTGGTGCAGCACAAATGTCACCAAGAGGTATTGTGAATCTTTCTATGTTGATGCATAACACTTATTTGGAAATGTAATTATTATTTTTTTTTTTTACGTAATCATGAAATTTGTAACTTGATTTTCTGGTATTGCGAATGTTCATCTTGGAGAAATACATAGCTCAATACATCTGTTATTTTCAGATTATGGTTTGGGTCAAAATAGCAACTCAGCAAATATGAAAGGAAACGGTGAGCAAGAACAGAGTTTATACTAATATGCATGATTTTTTTATCTTTTGGACTGATTTTATTTCTTCTTTACCTTAAAAATGTTTTTTAAGTATTCCGTTCTTCTCAAACACAATATGTTAATACATATACCTCTATTTTTCCCTAGTGCTCTGCTTAAAACTCATCTTACTTCACTCATTAAATATTAACAATGAAATGTGATCAAATAAATCATTGTTTTTTATTCACAAGTTATTTTATTTTGCTTGGTTAAAGTATTTTTATATTTAGCATATTTCTGTGCATGTACAGCAATTTTATTTGTTGTAAGTGTATTTATTTATTTTCGAAATTTCTTGTAGCAATGATTTTACTGGATGGATGGATAATGCAAGATAATTCTTAACTTGAAAGCTTTTCTTTATTATCAGGTTATCCTGTAAACAAAGGTACAGGTAAGCCCCGCTTGAGAAAAGCAAGCACACCATGTAGTATGTAATATACAATATCATTTAGTGAATTGCATCTTAAAATTTGAATCATCATACACCTGTGTGCTGTATTTCAGGTGCATATGGGAGTGCACAAAATAAGCCTGGATACGGAGGTCGTCCCCCGTATGGTATGAGTTTACTTTGCTTGTAGAATATGCACATAATCAAATAATCATACGTTTTTCTATTTTAACACATATTTGATTGTTATCAGGTGGAACAGGCATGGGAATGATGAACCAACATGCATTGAAGCAGAGGGGAGGTATGTGATCTAATGTACACCAAAACTAAAAAAAAAAATGTTTATTATTATTAAAGGGGTCATATGATGCGATTTCAAGTTTTCCTTTCTCTTTGGAGTGTTACAAGCTCTTGGTGCATAAAGAAGATCTGTAAAGTTGCAAAGACTAAAGTCTCAAATCCAAAGAGATATTCTTTATAAAAGTTAAGAGTCAGCCACACCTACCTAAAACGGCTCGTTCTAACACGCCCCCACATGTCTACGTCATGATGTGGGAAGATTTGCATAACGCTGCCCAAATGTTCACACGAAGAAAGAAGGCGTAACTTTTAGTCTCACTGTAGTTTTGTTGACGCTGCAGCCATGTCGTGAAGACGCTGTGTGCTTCGTTGTGAAAGCGAAACTACTTTGTTTGGTCTTTCAAGAGGACACGACTAGAAATCAGTGGTTAAGTTGTATTTACAACACTGTTCCAGAACAGTTTAACCCAAATATCCAGATGTGTGCAGCACATTTTATGGAGGACTGTTTCCTGATCCTGGAAGAGTAGACTACAATGACGGCTGCTCTGACTCACAGACTGTAAGTACGTTTTCATTTAAAGGATTTGCCACTGATGATTCAAACGCGAGTTTTGGGGAAAATAATGTGTTTTTTTAACCTTAAACTGCATAAACACATTTCTTTACACCAAATACACAAAATAATGTTCTTTTTAGCAGCATCATATGACCCCTTTAAATAATAAATAAAGCATAATTGGCCATTTCGATTTTTTTTCTCCTCAAAAATTATTAAAAAAAATACACTTAGTATGTTCATTTACACAGTTTAGGGATTTCAAAACAACACTGTATTACAGAATTAAAAGCCTGTTCTTTTTATACCATGTGGCTATCACTTATTTAGACTTTTTTTTGTGCAAAACTTTCTAATTATACTAAATTCCTGTCATTTGTCTTTCAAGGTTATGGAAATGGTAATGGCTACAAAGCTCCATCTTATGGGGGTGAGTTTAAAGCCAAGAGTCAATGTGTTAAAGTTAGTACAGATTTGTATATAAAATTATCTTGTTAAGAATGTGTACAAGTGCCATTTTGTATTTACTTTCATTAAAATTCTTTCACTGTCTGTTTAATGTTGTCCGGAGGCTACAGCAATTTAATGGGTGCTCATCCCCAAAAAGGAGTTGGTCTAGGTGAGTCTGTTAAATATTCTTTGTACTAGTTCACCTAAAAAAATGTCTGTCTGTTTTTACTTTATTTCTTTCAATTTCTTTCAATGCAGAAATCCCAGTAATTCCAAAAAAACACTGACAGATATTTCTTGCAACTGTATTTTTATTGTCTAAAATTCACTGTAATCACATTAAAAAGAGCAGTTTGTTGTTCAAAATTTCTCCTTTGTGTTCCACAATAGAAATAATGTCTGTTTGAAATGAAATGTAAAGATTTAGATGTTTTAGTGGATAATCTAATACAAAATCTGGCAGTTAAACTATCATTTGATATTGCTAAAGAGATGTAGACATGTATAACAATCCTTTAACCACATTGGTATTTGCACTATATTTCCATTAACAGTGTTTTGTTAACTATGTTCACTAGGTTATGGTGCTGGGCCTGCAGCTGCCAAGGGACAAGGGACAAGGCCAAAGGGACAAGGCTCAAAATCTGGAGGTAAATTCTCTCTGTATATAGCCTTTGTTAATGAAATGTCATTTTAAATTATTTTTATGATACTATTGCCAGATTTGAAAGAAAATGTTATCACAGAAGTCAATACGGGGGGGGAAACATGAAATGTAATCCAGTTTTTCTTTCATTGTCAGGAAATGGACTGGTACTCTTAATGGACCCAAAATTAATAGTAACATATAGCTTTACTAGGAAAGTTGTAGGAAAAGTTGTAATATTATCATGTGTTCTGTTCGTTGTACAAGGATTACTTGGTTATCTAGATTTAGTTGTTGTTGATTTCAGTCAATCCTGGAATGTTTTTTGACACTAACCTCAGAGTCATAGCAACAATTCAGTAGCCTAAGCACAATTTGTTCACATAAACAGGAATAGATTGCAGGTCATTAAGCAGAGTCGTAATGAAACTCTTTAAAGTGAAAGTTACTTTTAAAAGTAATGCATTACAATATTGTGTTACTCCCTAAAAAAGTAACTCATTACGTTACTTAGTTACTTTTTATGGAAAGTAATGTTATGTTACTTTTAAGTTACTTTTTAAATCTGGGCAGGGCTTGCTTGTTTGTTTTTAATTAAAAAAAAAAAAAGTTATTTTACACATGTAAAAGCCCTTTCACACCAAAAGTGAAATCAATCAGGCTGAAGGAAATGTAAATTCACATCTGTAAAGTAGAGGGTGCAGCTCAAACAAATTGCATGAAAAATATGACGCAGGAGAAGAAAGTTCAACACTATTCAGCAATAACAAAAATGAAACACAAATGTGTCATTTTTGCGTATTAGTATGGTTGAATTGGATCATCAAAGGTCAGTAGCAAAGGCATTGGTAATAAAATGGGATTAAATACATAAATGATATTTGTCTTATTTAACATATTTAATTGTTGTTGTACACAACACCTCTGCACTTTTTTCTCAACATGGCAACTTGAGAGCTGTCAGTCAATACATGGGAAACAAAGTAACTGGAGTTTACTTATTTGAAAAAGTAACTCAGATAGTTCCTTCTAAATTAAAAAGTAATGTTACATTACTAGTTACTTTAAAAAAAGTAATCTGATTATGTAACTCACATTAAAAGGTCTGACATATGTAATATAATGTATTAAGTGAGGTATGAAGAACAGGGTCCTGGTTTGAATGAAAAATCATTTTTCATCTGACTTACAGGATATAGCATCTCTGCAGGATACACCAATGGTGGGGCAACCAAGGCACAACAAGGTACATAATAATTCTATTTAGTCAACTTCCTTCTGCTACATTGTCTGTATTGTAAACTGCACTTATAAACTGATTTGGGATTGGTTTTGGTTAGGATATGGAGGATATGCTAATGGAGCTAAGCAACCTAATACAGGTAATATGTTGGATGTTTAAATAAACGTGATTTCACAGTGTAATTATTACAGTGTGGATAATACTGAACTGAGGATATTACACAAATCTAAAGTATTTTTCCCTAATTAGACTCTTCGCTTCCAAATATGGGGTATCCCAGTGGTGGAACCAAGGGACCTAAACCAGGTAAACTTTTTCTGTGTGTAATGCATATGGTGTGTATTTAATTTCAGTATAATTTGAATCTTACATGTGTTGGGTCTGATTTAAAGGATATGGTGCTAAAGCTGGACCCTCAAATGGACAAGGAGCCAAGCCTAATGGTAAATAGCATGTGATTATTATGTGATTTCAAATATTTAAAAATCTAAAAAGTTTAAAATCTTTAAAATCTGCTTGGATATGCCAACTTCAAAGCCACTGTAATACATACTTATACATAATATTTGTGTGTGTGTATATATATATATATATATA
>NW_015548199.1:758195-758458 GCF_001515605.1 Sinocyclocheilus anshuiensis
ATATACTTTATTAATACATCAACTGTATTTTTTATTTAGTTTAATAATCTATATTATTAGTTTAAAAGAGTTCTTTAGTAAGGGTAAAGCACCAGACTTCTGTATTGTAAGCTGGGGTAACTGGAGCATCTCTAAAGTGATTTGGGATTGGTTTTGTTCGGGATATGGAGGATATGCTAATGGAGGTGCAGCTAAGCAACCCAATACAGGTAATATATTGAATGTCACCATTTTTTTTTTTTTTACATTTAATTCTATAGAAT
>NW_015548199.1:758686-765514 GCF_001515605.1 Sinocyclocheilus anshuiensis
AATTATTACAGTGTGGATAATACTAAACTCTGAAATAAAATGAGGGTATTACACTGGTTTAAACTATTTTTTCTTTTGTTTTTAAATTAGGTTCTTTTCTTCAAAATATGGGGTATCCCAATGGTGGATCCAAGGGACCTAAACCAGGTAAACTTTTTGTGTAATTTGTATGTTGTGTATTTCTTTTTCCTTTGTCTGATTTTGAATCTTATGTGTTGGGTTTGTATTACAGCATATGGTGCTAAAGCTGGATACTCAAATGGACAAAGAGCCATGCCTAATGGTAAATAGCATGTAATTATTACTATTATAAAACATTACTATAAAACAGTTTTTTAGTATAACATAAAACATACAGTGGGTACGGAAAGTATTCAGACCCCCTTCAATTTTTCACTCTTTGTTATATTGCAGCCATTTGCTAAAATCATTTGTTAATTTTTTTTCCTCATTAAAACCAGGTAAACTGTGTGTGTGTGTGTGTGTAATGGATGTGTATTTCTTTTTCCGTTGTCTAATTTGTTCATGTCATTTGAATCTTATTTGTATTGGCTCTTCTTCAAAAGGATATGGTGCTAAAGCTGGACCCTCAAATGGACAAGAGGCCAAGCCTAATGGTAAATAGCATGTGATTATTACTATTATAAAACATAATTTTTGGCTCGAACATCAGGTTTAATATGCTGCATTCAAAGCCACATGATATAACTACATGATATAAACACATCTTCGATTGCACATTAATTTAATTCTGCATTAATACGCCAAATGTAGTGTAGCCCCAGTTTGATAATCTGTATTATTAGTGGAGGAGTTGTTTAGTAAGGGTGAAGAACTAAAGTTCCTATATTTTAAACTGAAGTAACTGGATCAACTCTAAACTGATTTGGGATTGGTTTTGTTCAGAATATGGAGCATATCCTAATGGAGGTGCAGCTAAGCCACCTAATACTACCTGAATATATTGGATGTCACCAGGAATTTTGTATATATTTGATTCTACAGTGTAATTATTACAATATTGGAAGTACTGAATTCTGAAAAGAAGTGAGGATAGTCAAAAGTATTTTTTCTCTCATTAGGCTCTTCACTTCAAAATATGGGGTATCCCAATGGTGGAACCCAGGGCCCTAATCCAGGTAAATTGTGTGTGTGTGTGTGTGTGTGTGTGTGTGTGTGTGTGTGTGTACATGGTTTATGAGAACACAAATGTGTGTAATGACTTGGGTATTACAACTTTTTGTGTACTCATAAACCAAATGGCTTTAAAAAAAATGTCAGAAGTTTTCTGTCGGGGTTATGTTTAGGCGTGGGGTTAGGGCATTGATTATATCGTTTTTACAGTATAAAAAAAACATTAAACCTATGGAAAGCCCCCATAAACCACATATACAAGTGTGTGTGTGCGCACGTGTGTGTGTGTGTGTGTGTGTGTGTGTGGAATGCATGGTGTGTTTTCATTTGTCTTATTCTTCCATATAATTTAAATCGTATCTGTTGGGTCTGATTTAAAGGATATGGTGCTAAAGCTGGACCCTCAAATGGACAAGGAGCCAAGCCTAATGGTAAATAGCATGTGATCATTACTTTTAGAAAACATATAGTTTTTGGCTTTAAAATAAGATTTGATATGCCACGTAAAAGTTGACTGTAAAATATAGGCTAGGATATACCATACACACATCTTTGCACATTTATTGAATTCTGTGTTAATACACCAATTGTAGTGTAGCACTATTTATATTAATAATGTACATTATGGGTGGACAAGTTCTTTGATGGGGTAAAGCAGGGTCTGTTTTGGGTCTGTATTGTAAACTGAAGTAACTGGAGTACCTCTGGGCTAATTTGGGATTGATTTTGTTCAGGATATGGAGGTTATGCTAACGGAGGTGCAGCTAAGCAACCTAATACAGGTAATATATTGGATGTAACCAACTTTGTGAAAAGAACTAGGATATTACACTGGTCTAAAGTATTTTTTTCTCTAATTAGGCTCTTCTCTTCAAAATATGGGGTATCCCAATGGTGGAGCCAAAGGACCTAAACCAGGTAAACATTTTTTCTGTTACGCATACGGTATTACTTTTTCCTTTGTCTAATTTTTCCATATCATTTGAATCCAGTTCAGTCTTCTTCAATGAATATGGTGTTAAAGCTGGACTTCCAAAAGGGCAAGGAGCCAAGCCTAATGCTAAATAGCATGATTATAAAACATAGTTTAGGGCTCTAAAATATAGTTTGATAGGCCATGTTAAAGCCACTGTAAAATATATGATAGATGCACACCTTTGATTGCACCTTAATTGAATTCTATATTAATACACCATCTGTAGTGTAGCCCCATTTAAATTAATAATCTATATTATTGATGGAGGAATTGTTCATTAGGAGTAAAACACTGAAAGTCTGTACTGTGAAAGAGCACCTCTGAACTGATTTGGTATTGATTTTGTTCAGGATATGTAGGATATGCTAATGGAGGAGCAGCTAGGCAACCTAACACAGGTAGTACATTTGATGTCACCAGCTTTTTATCCAGCTTTTATAAATTTGTTTCTACAGTGTAATTATTACATTGTGGTTAATTCTGAAAGTACCTCAGGATATTACACTGGTCTGAAGTATGTTTCTCTAATTAGGCTTTTTTCAAAATATGGGGTATCCCAATGGTGGAACCAAGGGGCCTAAACCAGGTAAACTTTTTTTCTGTGTAATGCTAATGCATGTGGTATTATTTTTTTCTTTGTCTTATTTTTCCATATCATTTGAATCCTGTGTGTTGGGTCTTCTTCACTGAATACAGTGCTAACGCTGGACTTTCAAATGGACAAGGAGCCAAGCTTAATAGCAAATATCATGTGATTACTCTTATAAAATATGTAAATATCAAATATACAGCTTGAGGTTCTGAAATATAGTTTGATAGGCCAAGCCACTGTGAAATTTATATGCACACCTTTGATTGCACATTAATTTAATTCTATATTGATACACCAACTGTAGTGTAGCCCCATTTAGATTAATAATCGTTATAATTGGTGGAGTTGTTTATTAGGAGTAAAGCACTAAACATCTTTATTGTAAATTTAAGTAACCGAATCACCTCTAAACTGATTTGGGGTTTTGTTCAGGATATGGAGGATATGCTAATGGAGGAGCAGCTAGGCAACCTAATACAGGTAATATATTGGATGTCATCAATTTTTTTTTTGTTAAGTTAATTAGATTCTACAGTAAAGTGTAATTATTACATTGTGGATACTACTGAATTCTGAAAAGAACTGTGGATATTACACTTGTCTGAAGTATTTCTCTCTAATTAGGCTCTTTTCTTCAAAATATGGGTTATCCCAATGGTGGAACCAAGGGACCTAAACCAGGTAAACGTTGTGTATTTATGCATATGGTGTGTATTTCTTTTTCCTTTGTCTTATTTTTCATATAATTTGAATGTATGTTGGCTCTGCTTTAGGATATGGTGCTAAAGCCGGACCCTCAATTGGACAAGGAGCCAAGCCTGGTATATAGCATGTGACTATTACTATTATAAAACATATATGTGTCCTTGGACAACAAAAACAGTCATAAGTAGCATGGGTATATTTGAAGCATTAGCCAACAATACACTGTTTGGATCAAAATGATCGATTATTCTTTTATGGCACAAATCATTAGGATATTAAGAAAAAGATCATGTTCCATGAAGATATTTTATAAATTTCCTACCATAAATATATCAAAATTGTATATTTGATTAGCAATATGCATTGCTAAGAACTTAATTTGGACAACTTTAAAGGCGATTTTCTCAATATTTAGATTTTTTTGCACCCTCAGATTCCAGATTTTCAAATGGTTGTATCTCAGGCAAATCTTGTCCTATCCTTATAAACCATACATCAATGGAAAGCTTAGTTACTCGTATTTATCTTTCAGATGATGTATAAATCTCAGTTTCAAAAAATTGACCCTTATGACTGGTTTTGTGGTCCAGGGTCACATATTGACTCTAAAAACAGTTTGAATAAGCTATTTTCAAAGTGTACTATAAAATGTACAATATACACACCGTTGATTGCATGTTAATTGATTTTTTTTAATATTTCAATTAGGGTTGCACGATTAATCGAATGCGATTGTCATGCGAATTTTGTTAGTAAAGCCGATTCTGTAATCAGCAGGAAATCATCATCACGAGCTTTCAGACGGAGCAGAATTTACTACACATAGCCGTAGTTCACTGACAAGTTACGCAAAAAAATCGCAGATGATTTTATTGCGCGATTATGAAACTGAAGAAATCATTCGCGATAATGACAGCTGTTTGCATAGCTTCTCAGTGAACTACGACTGTGTGTAGTAAATGCTGCTCCATCTGAAAGCATGTGAAAATACCACATTTAATAACATATTTTTACTCCAAACTCACTTCATAACGTCAGTCGAGTGTTTGAAATAATCCTTATAATAATAATAATGTCACAATCCTTCTGTGAGATGATGTGGCTTCTTACACAGAATAAGGCACGCAACATATTTCATAGTATTTAAGCAGTGATAAAGGCATTGCATTATAAATATACTTTATTTTAATGAAAATTATAATAATAAGAACTCAGATAAACCGTATATTGCCGTAGTCGTGTGTTTATTAGTCACATTGAATCAATGAAAGCAGTTGAATCGTCTATTTATTCAGCTGCAGCGATAAGCGTTTCTTCTGCGAGGCATATTTGGCGTTTCAGCACGAGAGCGCCCTCTGGCCTTTGGGTGAAGATTTACTGCTGATCACAGAACCGTGCTTCACTGAAAGATACGCATGACAATCGCAGCTTCTGTCGAATCGCGATCTCGACTCCATTTCGATTTATCGTGCAGCCCTAACTCCAATTGTAGTGTAGCCCCATTTAGATTAATAAACAATGTTACTGGTGGAGGAGTTGCTTATTAGCAGTAAAGCAGGTCTGTAGGCACCTCTTGTGTCCGTTGTGATTTTTAATGTTTTGCCTTTTTTCCAGTGTGTGCAGAATTTTACAGTTCGTTTTTGGATAGCTGCATTAGGTCCAGTTTTAAATAAACTCTACATCATCTAAAGTAAAACCTTCAGTCATATCTACACTCTTATGATCTATAGGTTACGGTGTTCCTGGACATATGTCAGAAGGACCTTATAAAGCAGCTAATTCAGGTAAATCATTATTATTGAGAGTACTTTAAGTAATTTTATCTACTACTACCACATGACACGGATAATTGTAGTTTTATAACCTGTCATACATGTATGTCTCTGCATGTGAATTTGCCATATTGGGTTGTGTAAGTGTGTAGTAAAACTGCTTTGGCTTCTAGGATATATGCCTGTAACAGCTGGGAAAGAGGGTGTTCCCAGTGGAAAAGGACCTAAAGGGGAGATTTTAAGCCCTGAAGCATCAAGTCATCTCCCACTAACATCTAACACCAAGGGTGTTTTACCACTAGCTGAGCGTGTGCCAAATACAGGATTGCTTCCAGAACAAACTAAAGATCTTCCACCAGTCCTGCAACAAACGAAAGGACAAAATCTTAATGCACCACTTCAACAGGGCAAAGACCCCAACTCTATGGGACCTCAGCCTGCTCCAAAGCCATTTATGCAAGGTCCAGGATTTTATAAACCTAGTAAAGCTTATAAACCACCCACACCTGTAATTCCACAAAACAAAGCTTCAAAGCCAGCTGCACCAGCAATCCCTCAAGCAATTCCTGCACCAGAATCAGCTCCCATTCCTCAGACGAGTTATCCTCAAACATCACAGACAGCTGCACTAGAGCAGGGACAAGTGCTGTCACAGGAACAAACCGTCACTCCAGTGATACCAAAGCCAATTTCGCCACAAGGCAGTATTTTTTCACAGGTGCCTCTGGTGCCAAATGCAGCTGTTCCTCAAATAACTCCAGAGATGCAACAAACCAAGATTCAGTCAAACCCAGCTTTGCCTCAAATGAAGAATCCATCAACAACAAATCCTGGTAAACCTCTATAGTACTGATTTAGTACAATGTGCTGATTTACCTTCCACCACTAAAGTGCAACAACAGATCTTTAAAGATTTGACTGCACTCTTTAAAAATAAATAAATAAATCTGCTTTGAAACATTTCATAGATCTTAAAGGTTCTTTGTGGAACCACAGATGGAAATAAAAAAGCTTTATTTTTAAGAGTGTAGAGAGATTTAATAATAAAAAAAAACAGAATTTATTTTGTAAGCCTTTTACAAACAATATGCTTGTAATACATTATGCAAGTGGGTCTTCACTTCACATTTGAACAACTCTGTTAGTGATATTAGGGCATCTTCCATTTATAAGTCAGTTTTAGTTTTATTTATAACTTGTTTGTGAGTAATAAACCAAAGTTTTGGTTTATTACAAAATATTTAAATGTTGAAATTTATATATTATTACTTTTTAGATTGTGGACCTGGTGGACGACCTAATGGACAATGGGTCAAACTTCCAAGTCCTGGTGAGCTCTAATTCTTTTCCACTTGTTTGTTGTCATATAAATTATTTTAAAAACTGACCAAACTCATGGGACGCTTACCAAAAGCTTGATGTTTAAAAGGCACAATTAAATATAAATAAGAGAATTTTAAAGTTTAGTCTTTTAGCTTTGACTCCTTCATTTTTATGAAGACAGCAGTCAGACTAAAACTAAAAATGTGGTTTGCAGGTTCAGGGTACCCCAACGGAAAAGGAGAAGTGTCATCTCAACCAGGTACATTAAAATAAATATTAACTGTGCATCCATGCATCCAGTACATAGCATTTTATTACAAAGGATA
>NW_015548199.1:765531-775401 GCF_001515605.1 Sinocyclocheilus anshuiensis
TATAACTGTTTACGCCTATACAACAAAACAAAAGGAGTACATATTAGATTTCTTTATGTTGTGCATAAGATTATTGTCTTAATTCTGTCCCTATGCTTTGGAGCAGGTGGTTATCCAGCTCATGGCATTAACAATGGCTACAAAGCAGGTAAATTATTTCAAAACATATTTTATTGTAATTTACTTGACTTATTATTTGGCTTCAGCTTTATAATTTCTTTCTTTATTTATTTTTTTTTAAACAATTGTAGATCAAGCTACTTGTCTAAAAGTGATTTGTTTTTTTCTTCTGTCGTTACTCTACAGGTTATGAAGGATATGGAAACAAATTCAATAAGCCAGGTAGGAATACCCTACTTCATGGATATTTCTTATATCAGTTGTTGACATAGACACAATTCACATGTACATTTAATAGATATTTCATCTGATGTCTTTATATGCCGGGGTGTCACTAGTCCGAGATTTAGCCTATTAGTGCAATATCATATCCATGCTACCTACAAGTAAATAAATAATGGAGTAAATCCTTCAAACCAGTGTTATTTTTTCCACATTTTTACAATTTGGATATTAATGCTTTTATCATGTTTTGCTTGTAAATAAATACTAAAAATTAGTAATCATACAGACGTCAATGACATATGACTTTTTGATCAAATGGTATTGTTTTATTTACCTGTTTAATTGAATGTGTTTGTAGTTGTTATTTTTTCATTCATTCATTCATTTACATTCTGATAGCTGGACCACAAGGTGGGCAGCCAATGGGATTCGGATCTAAGGGAAAAGCTCAAGCAAAATATGGTTAGTCTGAGAACAACCCTATGTGCTAATTTCATAAGAACTCATCAAATAGTGTCCATTTGCGACACATTGTCCTTTGCTCAGTTTTCATAACTGCAGTTTTATTTTGTCAGGAATTGGTGGACTTCCATTTGGTTCCCATAGAGGATATCAAACCAACCCCTCTGGACAATATGGCATGTTATCATCTTCATATTGTAATATTTAGGGTTAATGTTGGACATAGCAGCAGCCCTAAATGGACACACTGATTTATGCATCTTTCCTATAGGTAATGAAGGACAGCGCTATGGAGCCAAACCCTACAATCCTCAAGCACTGGGAAAACACGGTAAAGATTTCATTAAATGCTTTGATATTTCCCTACAATTTTTTTGTTATTTATTTGCACTAAAATGTATGTAGTTGTGAAATAATATTAAACTTCAAATAAATAAGTGATGGAACGCCTAGCCCTTGCATCTTAAAACATTATCTAAAATGCTGTTTAATACGTATTGTTTATTTCTTTATCTAACACCACTGTACTCTGACCCCAAAATAGGATATGGTAGTTTACCGTACAACTCTCAGCCTCTTCTACCGGAATCTGTTGCCAAATCATCCGGTAAATATGGCGAGTTAAAAAAGCATTTTGACTAGTCATACAGCTCATCTGTTTTTGAAGGTATTTTAAAATACGAGTTTCTGTATTTTCAGACTTTGGAGGGTTACCCTACAATGGTCAGCCGCTTGGATATGGTGGTGACAAGTCGTCTGGAAAATATGGTGATTATTTTTTATTTATTATTATTATTTTATTATGTTATTTTTACAAATTCTAAAAGTGAATATATTTTACTGTAATACTCTCTCAGGACAAAAGGGTCTTCATTATGATGGTCAGCCATTTGATCTCAGGCCTGATGCTATGTCTGGGAAATATGGTAAAAGCTGATTTTTTTGTACAGATAGTTGCACGACAATGCCAACAATATAAATATATAATCTCTCAGTCTCAGTGGCGATGCCAAATCAGCTAAATATGGTGCCACTTGTTTCTTTATTCACTCATACTAGTTTAAAGATCCTGTTTATCATTCCTCTGTACGTGAATCATCCCAAACAGCATACAGTTAGGCTAATAATTGTTTTGTACTGACCATGGTAAAATCACTGTAATACACAGTATATAATGCGTGATATTCTGACTTTGTTTACATGGCCTTCAGGTAATCCAGCAGTGTCATATGAGCTCCTCGGCCCTGTGACTGATGGCCAATCTGTTGAAGGTATATACATAATCTTTTTAGTAATTGTTAATCAAGCAAGAACTATTGGAATACTGTGTTGTAATTATATTATTGTCTATTGTTTAATGAAGAAAATACAAGATTGGTCATTTGAATTTACTGTGAACTCATGAAAGTTATAACCATTTCATCCTTTTTTTTTTCTCATTTAAACAGAAAACAGAAGCCTGGAGGTTTTGCACCAAGGTCCTGAGATTGATGGACAGAAATCCATTGACCAGTTTGGTTAGTCATGTTTGTCTATGCTCTTTCAGATATGTGTATCTCCGTTCAAGTAAGTTTTTACTCGCATCTGACAGAAGCACATATGTAAACATACACAATATGCTTCTATTGTCCTCTTTTGTAAGTCGCTTTGGAAAAAAGCATCTGCTAAATGATTAAATATAAATTAAATGCAAACACAAAAATCCATGTGAGATCCAGGAATTTTCATTCTGAGCCACATCCAAATGTAGTTTAAAATCAGATACATATCCGATATCTGGACATTTTTTCACTGTTTTTTATTCAGGAGATGGAGAAGTTCCACCCCATCCTGATACTCCAGGAGCTGGAGAGGCGAATGCACAATCCATAAACAAATACGGTACAAGCATTTGTTGACACTAAATGTATCTACATGAATGCAGTGTATAAATATGCATATAAATATTTCTCACATTTCACCCTCTTTGTTTAAGGAATGGGTGATTATACCAATGGAAGAGTACAACCAGAAGGTAAAAGAAATGTTTCTATGAATGTTATACATTCAGTATCTACCGACTTTGTTTTGTTTGGGCACACCGACTTCATTTTTTTGCCCCCTTGTCTTGATTTTCCATTCATTTCCAGCCCTTGCCCCATATTATTCTATTCCAAATAAATTGATGTCAAATCCAATCATTCTACCAATTTTCTTTCTTGACTGCCCTGCAGTTGTCTCTTTCCCTGGTGTTCCCACTGTGGGCCCCGCTCCTCACATCCCTGCTGTCACCTCATTTGACACCACACTGGACGGTTCCTCCCTGGCCCCTGTCTCTGTGCCTGATGTGTCTGCTGTTTCTGAGGTGCCTTTCTCACCCACATTCTCTCCCACTCTAAAGCAGCAGCCAGCACCACCACAACAGATTCACATCCAGCAGCACCTCAAGTTCCACTTCCACCCACAGGGCAACTCCCAGACAGGTATAATGCTAATAGATGCAAACTTGGGATTACACATTCTAAATTGTGTTGATTTGCAATTGATAACAGCTTGATTATCAAACTATATTCATTTTTCAGAATAATTTCTTATTGACATTATTATAAATATGCAACTATTTGAATATCAATTATTTATCACATTACTTGACGCTTTCCAACAATTGAATGCGCAATGCCTTTCTATCAAAATAAAACTAAAAATGTAAATTTAGCATAATTTCCAAACTTTGTACATTAAAAGTTGGTTCTTTTTAACAGGAAAGGAAGGCAAATACAAATTGAATGGTTTCTTTGGAAATAAATACCAAGGTATGGATAATACATATATACATTTAACATTAATAAAAATTTAATCTTATGAATAATAGCAATGTGGCACTTTTTCCAACTCATACCTCTGTTTCTTTTCTTAGGATAATTTGGAAGTGGAAGTTCATATTGCAAAAATTTGGATCTTCACTTGATTTCTCTTTACACTTAATGTTTCTGTGAATGTTGTACATTTTCTATGGTTTTATTTGAGTCTTTTGTTCTCCTTAACCTCTAGTTTTGTTTTTTAATGTTTGTTACCCTGCTTGAAATTAAATAGCTGGCTGTAAAAATAACGACATTTTAGTTTATAAATCATTATAGCTTATGCATCTTTCTTTCTTTTCATTGTTCGTTTAAATTCCATATTTGTCCATAATTTTGGAATACAAAAATGTATTTTATGTGTTATGTAATTTTCATTTCAATGTAGATGTGTGTTATTTTGTTTCTAGAACTCATTGTTATTTATTTCTTTTTAATTTCCTGTGGCAGTGCTATGTATGTTTTGAATAAATACAAATAAACTCTAAATCTAAGCTTTGTTTAAATCTTTGAAGATTTCCTTGGACTTCATAGCACCAAAAGATGTACTAGGTTTATCATATCGAGAGTTTAATAAGAAATAAAAAGCATGTGTTGAAGTCTGCCAGTAGGCTATAGCGTTTGTACTTAAGGAACTGTAATCTTCCATGAGCTGACCTCTGCGGAGTCTGACTGCTGCCTGCTGATTGGCTAAGACACTAAGTAGCAGTAAATTGGCCCACAGCTTCTTTGCAAGCAACAAGTTGCTGCAGTTCTACACGTGAGTATTTCTGAGACTGGGTATATGGTGCCAGAAAGTTACAACTTTTGCTAACGTTCTTAGAAACTATGTATTTATAGCTTGATTTAAAGCATTTGAAGAGACTACAGACTTTCCTCCCAAGGGAAGGTGAGGAAGGTGGTCAAGGAGACCTGAGCATATTTTACATTTTCTGCAATGGATTATTTTACTGGGCCAAAACTTCTGGATTTTAAGAATTCACCGCCACATCTTCAGTTCAACAAGTATGTCCTGACAGGATACCGGCCTATATCCACTTACAGAGACTGTCTGCGAAGTTTGTTCTATCTGCACAATGAATTTGGGAACATCTATACACATGGTATGAAAAATATCCTCCATAATTTGTACTGTAACATCTGGAATTTGTTTAACATACTATCTGCTGTAAAGCAAGGGAGTTGTAAATGAATTATGTGGATGTAAAAATTTAATTTAGAATGCATTATTCCACTAATGGGAAACAAGGAAATCCAGTGATTGTCTTAAAGAGAACCTTCTGAAAATGTAATTTAGGGCTACTTTCTCCACTATTCACCCAGTGACACTCTTCAGAAGGGTCCGAAAATAGCATTACATGAGATTACATCTAATCCTCGTTAGTGAATTGCTGTCTTGGAAGTGATGCTGTGTAATTGCTGTGATTGGTAAAAGTGCAGTAAATATTCTAGAGACCAATATTTTGGAAGTTTTTGAAAAAATAATTTAATAGATTTTCTTTGGAATTTTTTAGGCATGTCTCAATGTTAAAAAGTCATGTTAACCCCGAAGCCTACTGTATCATATTTGATACACAAATTTCATAATCTACGACATGCCTTCTGTTATCTGATTGATAGTTTTTAGCAAGTAAAATACTTTTTTTTTTAGTGTAGTTCGAAAAATGTCTCCATTCAGGTTGTGGTACATGTGTCTTTTTGCTGTGAAATCCTTACAAAGTAAACTTAAAAATAACTTTTATATTGTTAGTAATATTACAAGATGAACACTTACTGGACTGAAGCAACTTAAGATATCCCTGATTATCCATAAATTTTTAATCATTTTAAAATGTGTCAAATATGATACATCAGGTTGAGGAATGTTTAAGTCTACATTTCTCAATTATTGAGCTCCATATTCTACTATATCATACTGTATAAGCCAAAAAAGCCTGATGTATCAAGTTCACTATATGGTCAAAAGTATTGGGACTCCTGACTCATACACCAACAAGGATTTTATAACATCTTACACTCTTTTGGGAAGGCTTTCCACAAGATTTCGAGATTGTGTTTTATGCATTTGTGAGGTCAGGGCAGGCATTGATATTGGATGAGAAAGCCTAGCTTGCAATCTCCATTTCAGTTCATCCCAAAGGTGTTGATGGGGTTGAGGTCACGGCTCTGTGTGGACCAGTCAAGTTTTTCCACCGCAAACTCATCCATGTCTTTTTAGACCTTGCTTTGTGCACTGAGGTGCAGTCATGCTGAAATAGAAAAGGGCTTTCCCCAAACGGTTCCCAGAAGCATGACATTGTGCAATATATCTTGGTATGCTGAAGCATTAAGATTTCCCTTCACTGGAAGTAAGAGGCCTAGACCAACCCCTGAAAAACAGCCCCATACAATTTTCCCTTCTCCACCAAACTTTACAGTTAGCACAATGCAGTCAGGCAGGTAACATTCTCCTAGAATCCACCAAACCCAGAGTTGCCCATCAAACTGGCAAACAGAAAAGCATGAGTCATAAACCACAGAACACGTTTCCTCTGCTTCAAAGTCTACTTCTTTCAACGGTTGGCATTGTAGGCTACTTGTTGATACAAGGCCTGCATGTAGTTGCTCAGTTATGGAAATCCATTCCATGAAGCTCCCACCTTTTTTCTTTTCTGATATTAATGCCAGTGGAAGTTTGGAACTCTTCAGTTATTGCATTAGAAACTTTTTATGCGCCATGCTCCTCAGCACCCGGTCACCCCACTCTGGACTTGACCGTGGAATATCTAGCAGGGATCAAATTTCACAAACGTTTGCAAATTGTGGAATCCTATTGCAGTAGCACAGGATATTACTGGAATATTATCAAGAAATGTGTACTATTCCGTAATCAGTACTTCTCCCATTTACAGGGGATGTTTGGTTGAAAACACTAGTATTAAGAATGTTGGTGAACACATTTGGCTTGCTCGTTGTATCAACTCTTACCACAATAATGAATTTCACTCATATCAAACCAGTCTCATATTGTAGCACATTCTCTTCTCTGTGTTTTGTCCATCAGGTATTCCCTTCATCTGCTTTTTGCTGTTTTTGCCTTTGAGTATCCCATGGGCTGAAGTTGATGAGTGGTGGATAGGAGTGGTGCATTATTTGGCTTGTCTGTCTCCCACTGTTTTTTCAGTCTTCTATCATCTCTTCATGAAATATGAGGGTGGAGCATCTATTTATGACACACTGCTGTGCTTCGACATGTTTGGTGTCTGTCTCGTCAACACTCTAGGTAAGATACGAAATTTAGGACTAGGACAGAGATTACTTTAATATACACTACATTGATGAGCCATTAAAAAATATGGTTTCTTACACAGATATATTCATGCAATACAGCTACGTAAATATCTATCCATCATTTATATATTTTCCAAACAGCTTGTCCTATGTAGGGTCGCAGGGATGCTGAAGCCTATCCCAGCATCTCTGGCTGAAGGTAGGGAAACTCCCTGGACAGTTATGAATATGAATCAGTTAAATATGAATCAACTACAATTTTGAAGATATTTTCTTCTATATTGTGACATGTATATACAAGTGTAGCGCATTATCAAAAAAGTATTGCACGTCACCAGAGAAGAAGCCTGTTTTCACCAGTATATGATGGTCATATATTAAAAAAAAGTAAACATTTGTTCATGATACAGTACTCACAATATAAACACTTGCATGTTTATAACATGCATTTAGAAAATAGTTAGCTTTTTCATTTCATGCTGACTTTTAACATGACTTCAGATTACATATAACCTAAATGTTAAGAAAATTAATATATGCCACAAGTAGGGATGAAACATATGATGGACTTTTACAGTACACTGTAGATTTTAAATACATTTTCTCATTCATGGTATTGCATGAATATACAAAGTTAGCATTTGTATTTCAAGAGGGGGCCTCGAAATCACATTCTGAGGGAGAATCACCTTCGGTCACAATTGCATTCTTGTGGCATCAACCCTGCTGGGTGAAAAAAACAAAGAAAAAAAAGAAAAAAGCTAAACCAGCCTAAGCTGGTTGGTTGGTTTTAGCTGGTCTTCCAGCCTGCTCAAAGCTGGTTTGCAGGCTGGTTTTAGAGGGCTTTTGACCACTTCTGGTTGGGAGACTAGCTGACCAATCAACTAAAACCAGCTTGACCAGCTCAGCCAGGCTGGGAAACCAGCTAAGACCAGCCAACCAATTTAGGCTGGTTTTAGCCGGGGTTTCTTTTTTCTTCCAACAGGGGACACTGATTTTTGCTTCTTTCAAGGACCAGGGTTCAATGATTTCCATGTACTTTTCTTTTTGCAGGTGCTCTGCCAATCATTCACATAACTTTGTTGTGTTACCCATCCTCCCGCCGTGTGGCGATGTTGGCATATCTCCTCCTCTCTGGCTGCGGTGTTCACTGCGCTGTCACTGCAGAGTAACGTGCACCGCCTGCAATCTTTCGCTTGGCAGGTGATGTTCCGCTTCATTCTCTTAATTTTGCGTCTGACTGGGGCAGGCAGAGGAAGCCCCGCTTCCCTTCGCCTCTACCTCACCATGGATACTCTTGCGTTGCTAGGAGGACTAGTCAATATTTTCCGCCTGCCAGAGCGCGTCAGCCCTGGGCGGTTTGACTACTGGTTTAATAGTCACCAGATTATGCACATCATGGTCATCCTGTCCATTATGTACTTACACTGGGGCATGCTGGAGGATTTAACATGGTTAAAGGGATATCACTGTCCCGGTGAATAAACTTCCAGACTGATACGTCATCATGAGATTTAAAGAACTGCAGGGTCATTATTGTAAAACCCAAAGTGTGAGGGTACTATGGTAAAGTGGTGATATCAGTTGTTAATGCCATTGTACTTTCTTTGAAATACATCATATAGCTACCAAGTGGCATGAATTTGCACTATTTACTACTACTATTTACACTACAGATGTTAATTGCACACAACCTTGGATGTCAACAACAAAAGATAGGGAAGGAGTCTGTTAGCTTTTAAAGGTTGATAATCTAATATTTTACTATTTTATGCACGCACAATCATATGGTTAGTTGCACTGTACACTAGTTGTACTTGGCACTAATTTTCCTGCTGTCTGCCATATTAGGACAGACAACCCATTTTAGAAATGAGAAACAGAATACCATGGTACAAATTCTTAAAGTAAAGCTTTGTGAGAGCTCTTCAAAAAGGTGTACAATTTTTGTTTCTTGAAAACTTTCTTTGGGGACGTTTTTGTCAAAATATTGAATAATGAAATGTGAAATAATGCACTTTATCCTTCGGAAGTGATATAATGCACTTTTTTTGTTTGTATTCTGGATGGCACTACTGTTAACAAATCTGGTGCTTTCTATTTACATGGTGCTACCTATGAGCAAATTTGAAATGCATATCAGCATAAAATATTACTTGAATTAAACAAGCTGGACTTGAAGGTCTTTTAAAGTCTTTCTCTGTAAATCACTTAAGTATACCATCTGGGCACATGTGGGAAAATCTGTTTACATTTTGAGAGTATGCATTTATATTTTCAATTTTTAACACTGTAAAATTTGACAACACATGAAAAAAAATAATAAAATAAAGTGGTACCCGAGCCATATGTAGAGATCGGAGTATCTGCTCTTTTAACACCTTAGCATCATGGTGGTGACACTTTCACAGGAGGCTGACAGTCAAATTCATCCTCATGGCATGTGCATAAAATGAAAAATGAGTTTTAAACATAACATACACTGTTGAAAGTACAAAATAATGATGTCAACTACTCACACATTCCTTAAAAAAAAAAAGACGTCCGTTGGACCATGATTTTATCTAAATATTTCAATATCATTAAATATTTTATGTTCAGTAAACATGACTAAATTCAGATGTAATTTGAGTAGGGATGTAACGATTAACTGCGAGCCGGCTGAAAATCGATTCAAATATGTTACGATTCAAATCGGTTGAGATGCTAAACAAATCGCGATTCATTTAGGTGTAGGAGTTTATATTAATGCATGTCTGAGGGGAACTTACTGTCTTTAGAAAAGTTTAGATGGTATTTTTTCTTTTCATCTTGCCTCTGTATAATGCATATTAAAGTTCGTAAGTTCAGCGCTGCTTTGTTTACAGCGGAAACCATGAAACGGTTTAAGCGCCACCTGCTGGCAGAGAGTGAATCTGCATCTCATTCAGCTTTGCTGTTTCATGCAGATATTTTT
>NW_015548199.1:775424-786828 GCF_001515605.1 Sinocyclocheilus anshuiensis
AAATGAGGACAATAGAAGCAATCAAAACCAACAAAAGAGCAGTAATATGCAAGTGCTATATTAGTATATTATTATAGTATTATATTTCAATTTCACAAAGAAATGTGCAGCATTTTGTCCAAGCAATAATAAAAGGACACATTTAATTTATAATTTGTCTTAAATCTAATTTTGTTAAAAAAAATTATAATAATCGTGAATCGAATCGAATCACGAAATCAAAATCAAAACCGTGAATCGAATCGAATCGTGAGTTGAGTGAATCGTTACATCCCTAAATTTGAGGTTTAGTGTTAATTCATGGATGTTATAAGAAATTACTCAACGTTGGAGTCGCTTTAAGCCCAGTTTAAGTATACTTCAGTTTTGACACAAATGCTAAAATACAGCCAAATGCACAGCCTTTTAAAGTATACTCCAACTGATCCAATTAAACTCAAACTGTCGACACATGCCCACTTGAAAGTAGCTTCTTTGTCCACTGTCTGTGCTATTAGCCTGCTACTGTAGTGAAACTGCAACTACGTGTATAGATTATTATACAAATAAATACATTTGTGAGAAATGTCTTTAAACATTTTCATGGCAATGCGTTTATTGTGATGAGAGCTTACTGCCATGACAGCTGATGTGTAGTTACGTGTTCAAGTCCTCCTGGGAAGTTGATATTTACGAGCTGGGAAGTAGTAATTACCATGTCTGGTGCAATCAAGTCACTTTGGCCGGCGCAATATAGCAATGAACCTTATCTACAAAAAAATTAAGCAAGATTTTTTAACTCTACTTCTACAAAATGCTGAATGAAGAATGTACATCAGGTGTATTTTTGCTTTTTTTTAAGGTTTTGTTCAATTATGAACATGCTGTAAACTGAATATTATACATTCTATCATAATTGCACAGTACAATCACATTTTGTACATGCACCTTTGCCATTTTTATTGTAAATGAAATAACTTCATTTCAACAAATCTATAGTCAATATAGATTCTGCAGCTATTGTATTAGACATGTTTTTTTTTCACCAACATGCCCCCAACTTGAAACCGCAGGGCTTTGTGGTGCCATTTATGTGCATTAAATTCATAAAAGCAATCTTTCCTACATGACTTGAACACACTATAAAACATGAGTCATCGTCAACAAAGAAGCTACTTTAAATCTAAGCTACATATTAACTGGAAGCTGCTCCTGCATGGCTAGGTAACTTGCATTTGTATTGCTATTGGAGACTAAAATGTGTGTGACATTGTAAATAGATTTTATAGTATTGTGTTTATGCTTTGCACCTGTGACTACTTATGTTTGCCACCACTTTCGTGTGTAACAAACTGTGATGTTGATGATTGGTCAAATATGCATAGCAATTTCTAAATACACTCCAATCACCACTGAGAACAAATTACAAAATTGGAACGAATGGGTGTTCCGAGTAGTGCATACAGAAAAACAGTTGAACATTCACTAGGGGCCAGTCGCGTAGCTACGGGTGGGCCTGGGCCTACCCACCAGTCAGTTGCTTCACAAGGTAGCCTAATCATTGTGAATTCTGTTGCAATAATCACAATACTTGACCTATAAAAAATAAATTGTGTTGTTTCTTAATTCTTGTTTGCCATAATGATGGAGCTAAGTTTGCAAACAGCTCCTTGCCGCTTAGCTACAGCAGGATGCCGTTATACATGCCTTTGTCCATATTAGGGTTTTCCTGGCACGTCACGTTACTTCTATGAGTCCGTTTTGTGCTTTCTGCGCGAGAGCGCCCTCCGGCTTCAAGCAAGATTGAAACGTCCCCCGCGTATTCTACACTCAAGGAGCTGAACAGCTCTGCTAGTGCTAACGTTAATTCACCTATTTCTCCATCACCAGCAGCGTTCCATTCTCCAGCATCTACCTCCCCTACACGCCAGCTTATAGGTACATTAATCTACATTTTACTACTATGTAGTTGTTGCCTAGTCACTGTTGTTTATTTTGTTTATGTGGCCCCTGAGCCAGACTATGACCAAGCATGGTTACATACTGTCCACTGCTGTACTACTAGCTACTGTCCTGCTGATTTGATGCTGTCCGTCTGTCAGATGCGCGCGCGTGTGGTGTGGCCGCCGTGCTCATGCTGTTCTTATCGTTATGTTCTTAACACTGCCTATAATGACATACAGGCTTATGCTCTGATTAAACGGTGATGTGTATTCAAGCAGGTGTAACTGTTAGTTGTGTTGGCCTATTTTGATTACAGATGCATTTTAGGCTAGGCCCACCCAATTTTCTCTGGGGGGTTTTCCTGGCACGTCACGTTACTTCTATGAGTCCGTTTTGTACTTTCTGCAGAGAGAGCGCCCTCCGGCTTCGAGTATGAATGAAACGTCCCCTGCGTATTCCACGCTCAAGCAGCTGAACAGCTCTGCTAGTGCTAACGTTAATTCACCTATTTCTCCATCACCAGCAGCGTTCCATTCTCCAGCATCTACCTCCCCTACACGCCAGTGTATAGGTACATTAATCTACATTTTACTACTATGTAGTTGTTGCCTAGTCACTGTTGTTTATTTTGTTTATGTGGCCCCTGAGCCAGACTATGACCAAGCATGGTTACATACTGTCCACTGCTGTACTACTAGCTACTGTCCTGCTGATTTGATGCTGTCCGTCTGTCAGATGCGCGCGCGTGTGGTGTGGCCGCCGTGCTCATGCTGTTCTTATCGTTATGTTCTTAACACTGCCTATAATGACATACAGGCTTATGCTCTGATTAAACGGTGATGTGTATTCAAGCAGGTGTAACTGTTAGTTGTGTAGCTATTAGTTCAGCTCTGTTTCTCACACAATAAGGTGAAGGCCTATTTTGATTACAGATGCGATTTTAGGCTAGGCCCACCCAATTTTCTCTGGGCCCACCCACATTGTAATTTCTGGCTACGCTAGTGCTAGGGGCGTTTGAATCTACATTTTACTACTATGTAGTTGTTGCCTAGTCACTGTTGTTTATTTTGTTTATGTGGCCGCTGAGCCAGACTATGACCAAGCATGGTTACATACTGTCCACTGCTGTACTACTAGCTACTCTCCTGCTGATTTGATGCTGTCCGTCTGTCAGATGCGCGCGCGTGTGGTGTGGCCGCCGTGCTCATGCTGTTCTTATCGTTATGTTCTTAACACTGCCTATAATGACATACAGGCTTATGCTCTGATTAAACGGTGATGTGTATTCAAGCAGGTGTAACTGTTAGTTGTGTAGCTATTAGTTCAGCTCTGTTTCTCACACAATAAGGTGAAGGCCTATTTTGATTACAGATGCGATTTTAGGCTAGGCCCACCCAATTTTCTCTGGGCCCACCCACATTGTAATTTCTGGCTACGCTAGTGCTAGGGGCGTTTTCAAACCTGGCTCGTTGGGAGTGTTTGTTATCCAAACCTGCACATTTTTTTCCTTAGTTTGGTTTGTTTTCGTTTGCAAATGATCTTCTCTGAACAGGGTGCATTGCAAGGATGCGTTGCAGTATCCAAGTACCTGTGTCCAAACTATCCAAATCATCCACAGCTCTGTAATGCCTTAAAAATTAATTTGCAATTATTTACAAATAAATGATGTTTCAATGACTGCAGAGTACCCACTTTGCAATGTGGATTAATATGCATCTTTGATAAGACAGCACACAAGGATTAATAAAGTAATGACGTTCAATACTTTTTAACATTCTTCAGAGCTCTGCTTTTCTGCTCTGCTTTCTGCTTTATTAAGGCCATAATAGAGTCTCATTCCAGTTAGTCCTAACTGTGAAGCATTTCCGCTCTTTCATACCAAATCCTTTTGCATGAGAGCATAATGTTAGTCTTCATCAGAGCTGCTGTCCTCCTCAGCTTCAGACACATCAGCGATGGGGAACCTCAGGATGGCCGCCACTCCACTCAACTGATTCAACTCTACAGAGACAAATCACACCATGTCAGTCACATGGCGATCCAAAATAATTCTCTGAAACAAAAACTATAGAAAAGAAACTTACGTTCTCCAGATACGTGTAGGCTTGAGAATATTCTAAAAAAATATTATTAAACAGAAGAAGAAAAGAGCTAACATATCTTGCATAACACAGATAGCATAAGAATATGACCATACACAATAATTTGAATACCTGACATTTCCTCCATTTTCCTTCACATTGTCTACAAGCCGAACATACCGGCTGCGAGTGGCTATGTCTTGATGTCTGTCATGGAGAAGAAAAAATAAAATACATATTTTTATATGAAGTACACAATTAAAACAGAATAGACCATTACATATGGATTGGATTACTTTTTAAATGTACCTAAATAGTTGGTCACTGATCAGCAGGATGTCAACTGCTAAAGCTTCACTCGCTCTTTCCACATGAGCCAATCTGTACAGAGCAAAAGCTTTTTTAATAGATGCAAATACTGTTATAAATGATCATGTCTCAAGAATGACATTCTACTAACTATAGTAAAAAACTCTGCTACTACATATCAACTGACTCTCATTGGAGTATTAATAGACATATGTTAGGGTTAGCAGAATAATTTGACAAATATTTGCAAAGTTACTTACAGTAAGTAGAATGTCTGATGGAGGCCCATCAAAATAAAGTGTTAGCAGATATTAAACACTCTTCTAATACTCTGACTGGTAGTTGACGTGTAGTTGCAAAGTTGCTTACAGTAGTAGAATGTCTAAAGTGGACTATCAAAATAAAGTGTTATGAATGTTTTTGTTTTTTTCTCATTGAGATGGTGTGTGATACTGACAGGAATGACTTATTTAAATAGTAGTGATTTTGATCACCCATAGAAAGCTCGATCAGGCTCCTGTTGAAGCATCTTGTAAAAGTCTTCCAAAGCCTTAACCTCTCCAGCTGCCTAAAACAGAAAAAAAAAAAAACATCACCCAGTATTAAACATCACACTGTGATGGCAATGCTACAATCTATATGTGCAAATGTACAAATCCAAATTTAGTCACCTTGGTGTCAGACAATCGGGCGGTGACTGCTGGATCACACAGCACTTCTGTAGAATTAAAATCTCACATTTATATTGTCACATTAAAACAACAATGAAGAAAAAAACTTAAATGCAGATACACAAATGTAAATATGAAATTTTGATAATTTCCCCCTCAGTATGTACTTTTTTGCTCTTTTAATTGCATATTAAGCATATTCAATTATTTAATATTTTCATGCATGTCTAAGGTTAGTAATTTGCATAAAATGTGTCCAAATTATATCCATATAAAGGGTTGCCACACAATGATATATGTAAGATTTAATATCTTTGCATAAAATCAACATTTTAACATGTATAAAGGCACCACAAGAATGTGACTTTTTGCCAATGAGCAGTTTCAGTTGTTCTATAGTTTCATACATTTACAGTCAATTTTATTATTAAAGTTTGAGAAAACGTTGTATGTAGATATCATACACAAATTTGTGCTTGCACTTGGTTAGTGAATGAGACAAGATTTCACCAATTTTTAGTGTTTCAATGCAGAATCCAGTTTTGTGGCATGAATGATGTAGTGTTATTTGCTCACTTGGTGTCTGTCAAAATGTCTGAGCATTTGAAAAAAAAATTTTGCAGTCGAAATGCAACATATTCCAAAATTTTGCACCACTGCATTGGAGCGTCATTTAAATAAGAACATATGAACATTTTGCAAATAATTTTGCTTATTTATTTCCATCATATCTGTTAGTTATCATATTAAAACAGCACTTAGCATTATATATTTGCATATATAGCTGGTACAGTACCCACATTCAAGCCAAATATACCAGTTATACCAAAGGTTGAACGCAAGCTGGTGCTATGAGGAAAATATTCAGTGCCCAAGAGCCTACGTAACAAAAGACAGCTTAATTTTTGAAACTTACAATTTATGTAGTTTTTATTTACTTTAACTAAAAATGAAACAAAGATTAAACTGATCAGATCAAATTGTGTATTGTTCACTAGACCTCAACCGTCTTGCAAAAGAGATGACTCTTCTTTTCATCCGATAATGGTCCTGACTTTGAAAAGCAGATTATTTGTAACATTTTGTTATTTTATAGTTTAATGAGTCACAAACATTTCATTAGGTGACTTTACATTATGTAACGCTATTCTATTCCTTGAAGAACTGTAAATGTTATTCATGTTTTCCCTTATCCCAGCAAAATCTGGCAAGCCTACTAGTCAATTATGAAAGTTTTGCACATCTTTACTTTTGAAAGGTGAACAGAGTATTGACCTTTGAGTGAATACTTGTGTCCAGATGAGGAGTGCACCACCATGAATTTGGATCTGTTCTCCAGGAGAATTTTGCAGTCTTGCCTCACAGCCTCTTTAAACAGGTATGAGATGAACTGATCTTTCACAAATCCAGGACTGGCCACCAGAATACACTTCACCACTAAAAAACACAAATGCAACAAAAATATCAGTATTTATTTGTCCATTGTCCATCCTTATTATCTGAATTAAAAAAAAAAAATTACCATCAAAATTGAAGTGTCTAAGAATGCCCTGCATGACAGCCTCATAAAATCTCTCCAATGCCTGAAAGAGAACACTATCACTGTATGCATATTTTGAAATATACATGCAGCAACTGAGAAGCATCTATTGCAGGGGTGGCGAACGTCGGTCCTGGAGAGCCGCAGCCCTGCAGAGTTTTGCTTCAAACCTAATCAAACACACCCGAACGAGCTAATCAAGGTCTGAACGGTTACTAGGAAGCTACAGGCAGGTGTTTTAATTAGGGTTGGAGCTGAACTCTGCAGGGCTGCGACTCTCCAGGACCGGAGTTCGCCACCCCTGTGCTGCATGATGCACACATAGACACAGCTGTATGGTTAAAAATAGCAGTAGTAATTCAACATTATTTTCCCCACAGAACACAAAAATCTTGGGTGCAGGGCTGCGGCTCTCCAGGACCGGAGTTTGCCACCGCTGATCTATTGCATAACATGTAGAAACAATAGTTGCATCTATTGTATTTCTAATGGATTACATTCATGGATTACAGTTTTAAACAAAAGATACATCTATTGCTAACAATCATTAGCTCAATATAATGATAAACACCTAAATGCATTTTCAGATTTATTGTCACAAGTTTATTGGCTCACCTTGTCATGTTGAGCACAACTGCCTTTCCTCTTGCGGGGGATGGTGACCTCAACCTTTGCCCTTAGTAAGGTCATGGCTGGAGTCACGAGAACCAGATTGGCCAGACCTTCCTGCATCACAACAGCAGCCACATCTGCTTTCTGTGCGGGGTCACATGCCTGCTCTATTGATGAGGGAAGAATCGGGGTTCAAATCAACTAGCGATGAGCTGGATCAGATTCATTAACCTTTTAGTATGCTCATGGCTGCTCTCTGCCATGCAGTGAAAAGTGAATGGTGACTGCAGCTGTCAAGCCATTAAGATACTTGGTGAAGTATAACTACAAAATTCAGCTCTGTTTCTCACACAATAAGGTGAAGGCACACGTCATGTTTCTTTACATAGCATCCTTATGAAGCTGAAGTGTCTGTAAATGCTAACATAGTAACAATAGTAATAAAAAAGTACCTACTTGCCTTCTAGGTCTGGAAAGCATTAAAACCATCCTTTTTACCATGGTAGCTTTAAAAAGTCACTTTCACATTTTTATCTATTTTACTTTTAGTTTGGGTGGGAAATTATTGTAAAGATCCCAGATACGAGATGTGTCTTAAGTGATTGTAAACAGACGGGACAAATTACAACAAAATAAAAATAAAATTAGAGCTTGATAGAGGTGATCAACATCCATTTTCACTGCATGAAAGAAGAAAGCAGTATGATTTATTTGCAAAATATATATTTTTGTATTTTAAAGAAAAAAAATTTATTCCTGTTTTCAAACATGGATGCCAACATACAATTATAAAAAATATTATAAATATTATAAAATAATAAAGAAAACATTTAATCCTTTTTTTTCCATAATTTTGTCATTAATCATTTTTTTAACATTTTGTTACATAGTATGTGAAATAGTTATTAGTCAGAAAAGCTAATTTTAGTCAGAAAATATGCTAAAAAAAACACCAACACATTACCAATTCTGTCCAACACCACGCTGTCCCAGACTTTTTTGGCAAGAGTGAAGTTCCTGTTGAGCTCCAGTTCAATGGTATGATAGGCACCCATCTACATATGACAAGAGAAAAAAGCATTCACATTTAGGCTAAATTAACAAACGGAATATTCCCCGAGGGTCAATATAAATTACTATACTTAATATTCAAATTTATAAAGTATAAATTCTATTTTAGGTGTGAAGTTGGCACAAATGTCAACACACTGTTTATATCATACATTTGACATAAATTGACATGTCATAAGTGCAACAAAGCTTTGAAATATGAAAAAAAATCGAAGTTAAAAATTCTAAAAAGCAATCTATACATTTCTAAATGCACTCTGACCTTCACATACTGGTTCTCCTGGATGTTTGTTCCTTTGACTCTGAGCCGACAGGCCTGGGAATCAAAGTCTATCGTCTCCACACATAAAGTCAGTGTGGTGCGCACACGTGAACTGCCCACACTGCCTGTGGAGGACTCTGTCTGCACTTTCCTGTTTGTGACATCAGATAGTTTTCACTGAGTAGAAACATCTCAGATAATAAGTGTGATAAAACAAAACTGGTAAAAGATGGTGGTCAGTATGGCGTAAAAAAAGAGACAGACCTGATGGTTGAGGCTCTGAGGCTGTCGCCCACCTGCAGCAGGTTGTAGGTGTGCCACATATCCTCTGCTTCCTCAGGTATTAGTGTCACCTGACTGAAAAAAAAAATCAGAAACAGAAGACAGAAACTTTCACTTTTGTGTTGCCTACTTTGCTCTTTAACTGTGAAGGCAAGGCAAGTCAGTTCACTCTTGAGACTGCACTAGGGCAACTACAGCTATTTTCTAAGTACTGCTTCAATCTGACTGAATGGGGTAATACTGAAATTATGAAACCTATTTTATTTTTTCAATAACAAAAGAATTAAAATCTGACATGAATGATATCATAAACATTTTACTTACACTATTTATTTAATGTTACATCCATTGTATATATTATCTATTACATTTATTTTTAGATTAAATCTGAAGTCAATCCAACAACAACATGGTTGTTATACGAGTCAGCTGAAGAAAAAGTCAGAGTAAGTCCATATGAAATCAAAACTGACCATATTACATTTTATTACTTGAAATAATGCAAATATGATCTGAAATAAAATAACTTAGCACACAACTAGCCACAATCTGTCAATAGAAGGCGCTACAGGAAAGGCAAACGCATTTTTGGGCTGTGGCAATATTGTGTTTGTGAAACAATCATGCCAAGTTTGCCAACAAAGCACTGGGTTAACAATGACAGCATCTGAGGTATAGCAGGCGCTTTTCAAGTCAGTTCGACAAACAAAGAAGAATTACACGTAATTTTATTCATACCAAAGTACGCAGTTGTTGCCGTATGATACCACCACTGCATCATGGTACTACCACAGCACTCAGAATTCGCACATGATGTCCAAAAGCGTTGTACAGAAAGCACTTACCCGGCATTATCCTTCTCGATGTCTTTATGAACCAACTTCATGGTCAAAGAGGTTAGCTATTCAAAACCAAACTGCATATTTGATTGTGAGTGTTCTATTCCATTTAATCGTCGATTTTGGTGACGTTTCCGCATCAGCAGTGGCACATTCTGCCAGTTTAGAATGAATCGGACGATTCGAACTGTCGCTTTCTGTTCGCGTCAGATAGCTGATGGATTGCGTCATTACGTCATTTCTATCTTTGGTTACTTCCGTATGTTGGAAGAACGAATACATTATATTTCATTTATATTTCGAATGTATTCTGTAACAGTACATTTTATGAATAATTAGCAATCGGTGTTAATACAGTATATAAACCATCCAACCTGAGAAACGTTTTACATCGCTATAATAACGAGGGTTAACAGTGTTATACGGTGAATCTGAGATTATACACTGATGAATGTGGTTTTAATTTGCTTGTTAACAATTAAATATAGAAAAGATTGACACACAGAATATCCTATTGGCTTTTCGGATCTGCATTTGAAGCGGTCGTCATAAACCGAGAATAACCAATCAGATACGCACTTTAGTGTCTACCCCGCCCCTTCGGCGTTTCCTACAACCGTCAGCGGTCGTGGTACTAGTTTACCTCAGACAACGAACTACTGAAGGGACCATTCGCGGCAATAACATCATAATATGAACTCGGGAATACTATCAGTAGTGTGACTTTTTTTAAAATAGAGGTTTGTTTTTAAGTTATTGTCGTGTAATTGTATTATTGGTCGGTTTCCTGTGTCGTCTTGTTCCTGTCTCTGTTAGCCGGCTAATCTCCAGCGAGCGACAAAATGGCTGATTCTGACAAGTTAAACATCGATTCGATCATCCAGCGCCTTTTGGAGGGTAATAAACGTTATTCTTTCTTATTACAAACTGTTCCGTTTTATTGTGTTAAATAGCGATTATGCGTCTGAAAACGTATGATTTTATTTGTTCATTTCGTCATCTGCAATCGAATGTATATGTAGCGATGTAGTATTGGGTGTAAGCACGTAACCCTATCAATCCTATTCGCATGTTTATTACATGAAATCCGAACAAAACTTCAGCGCATGCGCAGTGCGTCAGTCGTCTCGTTCGGAAACGGAGAACGCAACTAGTCAGCTATCACAGGTGTTGTGCCAAATTTTGACCCCCTGATTATTACCCCTTCTTTAAGGCTCATGCTCGATTGACAAGTAGAGAAGGGAGAAATGCCTCTGATATTAACACATCAACAACAGTCATGATGATAGGAAATATAATCAAAGTGTCATTGCCGGAGTTCCACCGTGGTGCTTCAATGTCCAACATTGCCCCTGCAAGCCTGTTAGTTAAAATCAAGGGAAATAAAAAAATCTTTCATTTGAGTATATTGTTAATAAGTACATCAAACAAAAATATACCAAAAAGGCTATCATAAGAAAGAGAGCATTAGTCTGTTGTTGCAATTTTTCTGGCTCTTCAGTGGTTGGAGGAGGTAAACATTGAGAGAGGAGTTATTTGTGCCGGCTCGCTGCTGCCCAAGGCATAGTATTTGAAATCTCTTAGGTGTTATCAGTCAAGTGGAGGGTAACAAAGGGGTAGGCAAAGAGGCTAAGATACAAGGGAAAGTAGGTTCTGTATTATATAGTAAGATGACACCGTATTACTAAGAAGAGAACAAAATTATAACCAGATTATGCATAGATAATTCAGGATTAAATGCAAATCTATGTTAAAGGGGTCATATGATGTTGCTAAAAAGAACATTATTTTGTGTATTTGGTGTAATGAAATGT
>NW_015548199.1:787852-789692 GCF_001515605.1 Sinocyclocheilus anshuiensis
AGAACCGGGTTGACCGGGTACTCGGTACCACCGGTACTTAAAAAAACCTGGTACCGTAACGTTTTCATTTTTTTAGTACCGACTTGGTACCGAAATTGTTCAATTACCAATTGGACAATTACCGTTGTCTTTTGACAACACTATGGTGTACTGATCTTTACCTCATCTAGTGTACTGATTTATTATAGGCTTTTTATTAACACCAAACACTTATGCAATCTCTCTGTCTACATTATGAAAACAGCTAAAACAATCGAAAAATATTATAACAGTGAAATTCCTAGTAATTCCACGTGAGATCTCATGACAGAACACAGACCGGCTGAATGACGCTTTAATTTAGATCGCTAAACTCCAGTTTGTTTGTTTTTCAGATCACCTGCGGCGGCGCTTCTGCAATGAGGAGCGAGCGCGTGCACATGGTTGCCAGATTGCTTAAAATAAGCAAAACACGCCGGGCAGAAAATGTATGAATTTAACAGCGACGCTCTGATTAGGGGATTAGAACTCTTGATATCTGGCAACCACACTCATGAACGCTCGCGTAGTAGAGGCGTGTAGAGCAGTCTGCAATAACATTTTGTCTCCTTTTTTGACGAAAATAAAAAGAGGTTTTTGGTAAAGTTTTTATCTTTTTGAATACATTTTAGTCTCGTCTAATTCGTCAACGAAATTGCATGTTGATATAATCTTAGTTATCGTTTATTGACGTTATTGTCATCTCGTCTTGGCTTAAGTCATGGGAAAAAGGCTCCTCAACGAACATTTCTCGTCATAGTCTTCGTTAACGAAATGAACACTAGAGAAAACCTTATATTTGACTGCAAAATAAATCAGTATAGATTCCAAATCTATAATAATCTTTACCGCTGTTCCACAGCCTTTCTCATTTAATCTATAGAAACAGTTTTAAATTGTAATTTTAAAGACAGCATCACCAAAGCTAAAGCTAAGCTAGTCTTTTACAGTATTTTCTTTAGATCGGCCTATTATAGCCGAAGAGCTTGAGTGCCAAGAAATGTCCTCATGTACCCAGAATTTGCCTGCGGCACAAATTGGAATGTGGGATTCATCTTGTCACCCTTTGTTTAAATCAAACTCTGAGACTTTTCTGTGTGGTTTTCTGATATCTGTCCTTTGTCTCCCTCTGTGTGCAGGTGGCTAGTCACATAAAATAACCACACCAATGACCCACACCAAATCGTTCATGTGGCAGTTAAATACAAGCAAACCCACAGGACCTGGTTGTCCAGTGGGGTGGGGTGGGGAAGGCAAAGTCTGTTTAATCTTATTTGCAACCATGTTTCGCTTGTAAAACATACAGGATTTCATTTACATATAAACAAGACAGAAAGCTTGCAAAGGCATGCATTTACGGTGAAAACTATAAGGTGAGTTTTTCCCCATATTATTTTATGGTGTCTAGTAATAACTATGCTTTGTATTTGCTTGTTGTTTTGACTTTAATAACAGTAATTGTATATTTTAAATATGACTTGCCTTTATGCATTTAAGGTGACAAACTCAACAAGTACAGAGTTGAACATTTAGCTGGTTTACCATAAATAGGTATCGAGCACAATCTGTTTGAGACTGAGCATGGCTTGTGCGCTCCACTAATATAGATCAGTGGTGGTGTGCGCGCTTTTGGTGTAAACACGAAACCTGCGGGAAATGACTAAAATAATGCACAATGCAAGCACTATTTAACCGGAGCGAATGAGACGTGTGTGTGTGTGTGAGAGAGAAGGGGTCGTCGGAGAGAAGAGAGCACGAATGCGCAGCTGATGTTATTGCCTGTGCCTCTGGTAACAAAACGGATCGGCTCGAAATCGAAAAA
>NW_015548199.1:790311-791558 GCF_001515605.1 Sinocyclocheilus anshuiensis
CGAAAATAAAAAGAGGTTTTTGGTAAAGTTTTTATCTTTTTGAATACATTTTAGTCTCGTCTTATTTCGTCAACAGAATTGCATGTTGATATAGTCTATCTATAGTTATCGTTTATTGACCTTATTGTCGTCTTGTCTTAGTCATGGGAAAAAAGCTCGTCAACGAACATTTTTCGTCATAGTCTTCGTTAACGAAATGAACACTAGTGTGTAGGGGGGTGCAATACTTTATTTATTTTATTTTATTAGAATTATTTTATTTTATTAGAATTAATAAATTTTATTATCATCAGAAGTAGCCAAAGAGCCCACAAATTACAAGACAATAAACAAGAAATTAAAGGGGTCATGAACTGCCTTTTTTTTGTTTTTTTTACTGTTCTCTGAGGTCCACTAATAATGTTATCAAAATTTTTACATCAAAAACCATAATAATTTAGAAGTAATAGGCTATTTTTCTGTCCTGTGTTGACTCTCCTCATCAGAACGCTCTTGCAGAGCGCACACAGGCTACTGTATGAAATATTGTTATATTTATTATATTATAAATATTATACATCGCCTATGCAATACGCAACGTATATGCGCACGCATTAGCATTAGTGTTAATTTTGGCAGCTATTTTCATTTTTGTCTTAGTCTTAGTCCTTGTTAGTTTTTATCATATTTAGTCAACCTTATTCTATTTAGTTTTAGTCAAGTTTTAGTCAACTAAAAGTCTCAACATTTTAGTCTAGTTTTAGTCAATGAAAACCGGCAAACAGTGAGCCAATTGGTCATGTGCAGTGGAGAATCTGCAAACATATCCTTGCACATGACAGCAAAAAATGTATGCAATAGGCTAAAGCGTGCCACAAAGCCCCAGCAAAAGTAATTACCATGAATGTGTCGGGGGGGCGATAGTAAGGAGATATTTTAATTATTTATTAATAAATTAGTGTTTTCTGAGTCCTTTTGTTTATTCAATGAAATATATGAGCATTTTAGTCAGGTTTTTTTCGTCAATGAAATATTAGTCACATTTTCGTCATTCTGTATAATGGTTAAACTGATAAAAAAAAACATTTCAAAATTATAATCGTAATGATTGTTGTCATTTGAGAAATGTACTTTTGCATTTCAGGTATTGCACTTTCTCCAGTAAGCACAAATCAATAGAATGTGGACTGGTCTATGGTGTATTTGACCTCATCTAGTGTACTGATTTATTATAGGCTTTTTATTATATAAATCAACACCAAAGACTT
>NW_015548199.1:791589-793258 GCF_001515605.1 Sinocyclocheilus anshuiensis
CGCACATTTATAGGCCTATAGGTTGAACATTTAAACTAACATTGTGATATGCTTGAACTGTTTTATATATATATATATATATATATATATATATTTTATTTTAGGTAAGTTGTGATGATTTGAGAATGCTAAATTGATCAAACATAGGCTATAATCAACTCACTGTCTGCCGCTGGCCGATTGGTCGTTACTTTAAAAAAACAAAAACTTACATTTAACGAACAAAAAACTGCTGAATGTTTTTCTAAATTAACTTAATAAAAAAGCTAAACGAAATATAATCACTTTGACATTACATAGGCTAGGGCCTGAGTGTCTCGGGCTAGGGCCTATATTTGAGGCCCGTGCAGGGCTCTAGTCTAGATATGTGACCCTGGACCACAAAACCAGTCATAAGTCGCACAGGTATATTTGTAGCAATAGCCAAAAATACATTGTATGGGTCAAAATTATCAATTTTTCTTTTAAGCCAAAAATCATTAGGATATTAAGTAAAGATCATGTTCCATGAAGATATTTTGTAAATTTCCTACTGTAAATATATCCAAACTTCATTTTTGATTAGTAATATGCATTGCTAAGGACTTCATTTGGACAACTTTAAAGGCGATTTTCTCAATATTTAGATTTTTTTTGCACCCTCAGATTCCAGATATTCAAATTGTTTTATCTCGGCCAAATATTGTCCTTTAATCATTTATTTATTCCTTACCTTTATTTATTCTGCTTTCAGATGATGTATAAATCTCAATTTTAAAAAAAATGTACCCTTATGACTGGTTTTTGTGGTCCAGGGTCACATATTTAACTTGCTAAATATCTCTTGAGCGACTGTGACTTATTAGCTCTTCTCTCAAGTCGCACCTTTGAAAATTCACGCAATGATTTTTGGTAAAGATGTCACGTCACTGCAAGCTGCGGTTAGAAGCTCCGGTTGCCACAGAAACAGTCAGTGTCCTGAGATGCACCATTGTGACGTATATCTGAGTGAAATGGCTTCTTAAAAATGTAGGGAGGGATTTCATGGTGACTTCAATTACACCTACAAGCACAACCCAGTCTGTACGTGTATATAAATGTATTATCTAGAGGCAGACATATAGCTGTCTGCAAAAGAATGATTTAAGGTCGTAACAGATATGTGCAAACTAATTACATGCTATTTGCTGACCTTTTTTAATATATAGGTTTTTAGGTTATGTGTGCTAGATGTGGAGAATTAGCCTAATGCTTTTACTCATTCATTCAAGAATATTAATATTAATGGTTTTAAAATTATTACGCACTGAAAAATATGAATTAAAAAATTCTGTAGCATCAAAAAAATTAGGGCTGCCCTAGACCAAATATTTTTCAGGTCAACTAGTAGTCGTTCATTTTAAGCATTAGTCGACTAATCGCATGTTTATTAATAAACCATTTAAATCATGCTAATGAGCCTTTAATTGCCTACATAGCCTAATAAGCGCTCAAGCGCATGCATAAAGCTTGCCACAGCACACCGGCAGAAGTAATGATGATGAATATGTCAGGGAAAAACAGTAAGATTAAACTGCATTAACATGTTAATAACCTATTGATAAACTAGTGTTTTCTGTGATTTCGGCTTAAGAATTCGGTGACACTGACTCGTCATCTCCACAGTAGTGGATGCGACTGCATGCAAGTT